>NW_026928661.1:0-34093 GCF_032062105.1 Saccostrea cuccullata | reverse complement strand
CATTTAACGCACTTTGAAAAAAAGATATGAATGAAAATAAAAATTCTAGACTTAGATTTTAGTAATAGAGGAAATCAAATTGTAATCATTATATCTTTCGAAAAACTTTTTAAAATTTACATGAACTCATTTAACCTCATTGAGAACAAGGAGAAGACGAGTAGAAGGTCTCTCATCCCAACTCTTTTTTTCTTAAACATTGTACATAGCCGTCGGTAGCAAATTGAAAGTTGACCCCACAGGTAAGCCCCAATTTTTAATGCATACATGTATATATTATGTATATCTTTGCAAAATATTTATGTGCCTACATGTAACCCCCCTTTCCGGTACTGATGCCTATGCTACACCCAAATATATGTGTTTACATAACTGGTATGACGTTGAAAACTTTCAATAAATTTAAGTTAACATAAAATGCATGCAAACTTGGAAAAATTTTAGTACAGTAAAGCATTTAAGCGAGAAAGAATTTTCTAAGTATGCAAAAATCAAAATCGCTCACTTTCACACCCTGATGTGACCTCTTCACAGAAGACTTATCAAACAGGTTCAATTATTTATCATACCTAAGATTTGCAGGAATATTGACAAATCCATACATAGTTTTTCAAAGTGCGTTAATATGGTCCATATTAACGCACTTTGAAAAGAAATTTTATTTTTTCAAATTGCGTTGACTTGGTCCCAAAATTTAATGCACTTTGAAAATTTTTTTCAAAGTGCGTAATTTTTCAAACTGCGTTGTAACACACCACCAACCATCTCCCAAAAGATGATTAGGCTACTGTGTAAAATGTAAGAGAAGTTCAGGGAAGACGGGGCTTTTTGCATAAAAAAACTTCATTTTTCGACCCCCATTTGACCCCCCGGGGCAAAATCTAAATTCCTAAACCTTACTGCACATCTACCTGACACCACCAAAGATCTCCCAAAAGGTGATTAGGATACTGTGTAAAATGTAGAAGGAGATCAGGGAAGACGGGGCTTTTTGTATAAAAAACATCATTTTTCGACCCCCATTTGACCCCCTGGGGCAAAATCAAAATTCCGAAACGTTACTGCACACCTACATGACACCATCAACCATCTCCCAAAAGATGATTAGCCTACTGTGTAAATGTAATAGGAGTTCAGGGAAGATGGGGCTTTTTGCATAAAAAACGCCATTTTTCGACCCCCATTTGACCCCCCGGGGCAAAATCGAAATTCCGAAACCTTACTGCACATATACATGACACAACCAACCATCTCCCAAAAGATGATTAGGCTACTGGGTTAAATGTAAGAGGAGTTCAGGGAAGACGGGGCTTTTTGCATAAAAAACATCATTTTTTGACCCCAATTTGACCCCCCGGGGCAAAATCAAAATTCCGAAACCTTACTGCACATCTACATGACACCATCAACCATCTCCCAAAAGATGATTAGGCTACTGTGTAAAATGTAAGAGGAGTTCAGGAAGACGGGGCTTTTTGCATAAAAAACGCCATTTTTCGACCCCCATTTAACCCCCCGTGGCAAAATCAACATTCCGAAACCTTACTGCACATCTACATGACACCATCAACCATCTCCGAAAAGATGATTAGCCTACTGTGTAAATGTAATAGGAGTTCAGGGAAGATGAAGCTTTTTGCATAAAAAACGTCATTTTTCAACCCCCATTTGACCCCCCGGGGCAAAATCAAAATTCCGAAACCTTACTGCACATATACATGACACAATTAACCATCTCCCAAAAGATGATTAGGCTACTGTGTTAAATGTAAGAGGAGTTCAGGGAAGACGGGGCTTTTTGCATAAAAAACATCATTTTTTGACCCCAATTTGACCCCCCGGGCCAAAATCAAAATTCCGAAACCTTAATGCACATCTACAGGACACCACCAACCATCTCCCAAAAGATGATTAGCCTACTGTGTAAACGTAATAGGAGTTCAGGGAAGATGGGGCTTTTTGCATAAAAAACGTCATTTTTCGACCCCCATTTGACCCCCCGGGGCAAAATCTAAATTCCGAAACCTTACTGCACATATACATGACACCACCAACCATCTCCCAAAAGATGATTAGGCTACTGGGTTAAATGTAAGAGGAGTTCAGGGAAGACGGGACTTTTTGCATAAAAAACATCATTTTTCGACCCCCATTTGACCCCCTGGGGCAAAATCAAAATTCCGAACCCTTACTGCACATCTACAGGACACCACCAACCATCTCCCAAAAGTCATCATGATTAGGCTACTTTGTAAAATGTAAGAGGAGTTCAGGGAAGACGGGGCTTTTTGCATAAAAAACGTCATTTTTTGACCCCAATTTGACCCCCCGGGGCAAAATCAAAATTCCGAAACCTTACTGCACATATACATGACACCACCAACCATCTCCCAAAAGATGATTAGGCTACTGTGTAAAATGTAAGAGGAGTTCAGGGAAGACGGAGCTTTTTGAATAAAAAACATCATTTTTCGAACCCCATTTGACCCCCTGGGGCAAAATCAAAATTCCGAAACCTTACTGCACATCTACATGACACCACCAACCATCCCCCAAAAGGTGATTAGCCTGCTGAGTAAAATGTAGAAGGAGTTCAGGGAAGACGGGACTTTTTGCATAAAAAACGTCATTTTTCGACCCCCATTTGACCCCCTGGGGCAAAATCAAAATTCCGAAACCTTACTGCACATCTACATGACACCACCAATCATCCCCCAAAAGGTGATTAGGCTGCTGAGTAAAATGTAAAAGGAGTTCAGGGAAGACGAAACTTTTTGCATAAAAAACGTCATTCAAAAATCCGAAACCCTACTGCACATCTACATGACACCACCAACCATCTCCCAAAAGATGATTAAGCTACTGTGTAAAATGTAAGAGGACTTCAGGGAAGAAAAGTGTGACAGACGGACGGACGGACATGAGTAACAACAATATACCCGTACTTTCTTTAGAAAGTGCGGGTATAATAAACAATTCAAGATATATTTATCAAACTTCATATGCTGATACATACTGCTAAGAGCTATTTATACGTCAACTTATTTTGACCTTGAATTTTCCATTGACCTTGACCTCACTTTTAAATATATCATTTTTCGACACCATTACTTCCCCCGGGGCAAAATCAACATTCCAAAACCTTACTGTACATCTACAGTACAGGCAACGCGAATCCCGTATTTCCCGCGTCCCCGCCGCGGTATAATCACAACGCGATATTTGGCCAGGTAGACAGGTAAACCGCGTTCCCTCCGCGGGAAATTCATCACTTACCTGTCCCCGCCGCGGTTAAATCATCTATCAATTACTGACAATTAGTATCGTAAACAAACGGGAGTTATCTCCCCGAATTGTAATTTGCGAATTTTCCCTGTAACAAAAAAAACCCAAAAAACAAAAACAAAAAAACGTGTGTTTATTAATTAATTTTGCTATGAATAGAATTTAAACTAAGAAAAAATAAGTTTATTTTTGTTTCTAAAATTACATATCAATATTTGAAATTGAATAGAAAATTTTATTAAATTGTTACGTCTTTGCAATGGTTAATTATTTTGTGTTATTAAGAATCTATCAAGAAACAAAATTAAATACTAGAAATTTTAATTAGTTTTTTTTTTTTTTTAAATCTTCATATTATATGCAAACTGTAATAAATGTTGAACTCAGACTGTTTAAGTTTCGATAAACGATTTTCAGCATTCATTTGAAAAAAAAGATGTACATCTTTTAAAAAATGTACATCTTCATATTGATAATTAATTTCGATTTATTGTATATAAAATGTACAAGCTTTTTCTTAAAGTGTCAAATTACCGGAAAACATCCGATGACGAGCATTTGCAGTTACATGTAGTGGGCACGTGAACTTAAATTTTCTTTATCCAAGATATCAAGAAAAAAATTCTTTTCTTCTTTATTTCTTATCGTTTATGTTCTGTTCCCAAATTAAGAAAACTTTTCTTTAATTTATTTCCCTCTTTTATATAAATGTGCAGGCATTTTTCTCAAATTGTCAAATGACCGAAAAGCATTCGATGGCGAGAGTTAACTTTGAGCACGTGAACTTTATACAAGAGATCAAGAAAAAATATCGTTTTTTACCTTCATATTAACATGCATTACTTTTTAAAACAATGTCTTTCTTTTTAATTTTAATATTTCTCGATTTCCGTGTTCAATAGATAAGATAGGATGTGCAGGTGTAATGATAAACTTCACAGACGAAATTATAGTTTATATTAATAAATATTCAATGCAAAAATTCATATATTTTTGTTTTCTTTGAGAAATTCTGTTTCTTTGTGTATTAAGTATTAGCCGCGATCATTTCCTGTGTATAGGGATTGCCTGAGCAGGAAACGACATGCCCTGGGGGTTTCCCACCTGTCTTAGAGTATACCTTGGGTAACGCTCGCTGGATGTGCACATCGTTGTCTAGCCATTCAACAACACATTTGATTCATTGTTTCATTATTATTTCATCGATATCATTTTCAGATGCGATATTAGCCTTGGAATTTGTGTCAAATTATTGTTGCTTTTTTTAAACGGAGTGTATAAAAAGAATAAAAGTATAAAAAAAAAAAAAAAAAAAAAAATAACAAAAAAAAAAAAAAAAAATTAAAAAAAAAAAAAATAAATGAAGTATTTGATATTAATTAAATCAAATAATGATCCATTGCTATGTTATTTCGTGTCTGTTTATATCTGTACCACTTAGTAGATAGAGGGAGAGAGAGAAGAAAAATATCACAATATTAAGGCACGTGCATGATGGTTTTTCCTCCTTTTTGATCAGTATATCAATTCCTTAAGTCTAGCGAATAAAACTACCACTGATTTATCAGTTTATTGACCATTTGTTGATTTTGTCTAAGTTTTATTGTTATTTATCGAGAGACTTGTTTATGATTCACTTTCTTCTTTCGTTTAGCATATGTACATGACATGTAATTTGAATTACTTCCCTTTTTGTCGCCAGATTATAACGACAGATTTTGGTGGTAAAAAAAGTATTTTTGTTATAAAATTTGATTAAGAAAAACACAGTATATTAAAATTGTCGAATTATTGAAAATATTTATTTGAAACAAAAAATTTAAAAAGGATTCTGTCTGCAACAAAAACATTGAATTCTTTATTTCATGCATTATTTCAATCCATGATCTAAGCATGAAAAAAAGGCTTCGTTTTACAATGTCGTAGGAAATCGCATACAGGTAAAACACTCAGGTAACATCCTGTGTATATAGGTAGTATGTACACTAGACCGCGTCGTTCCCTCGGGGCTTCTCATCCGCTTCGAGGAAGCTCCACTCCACACCAAACGTACCTGAGGAAAACCGAACGGTAACACAGACATCTGAAAACTTGAAGCTTGGCAACTTGCTGATTAAAATAAGTTAATTTCTGTGTTGTGTGTTCAAATATTTTAAGGGCCCATATTTGTGTTTGTGTTTTATTTGAACCGGAGAAATCTGATATTTTTTTATGTTCATTGACATGATTTTAGTATTTTTCGAAGAGAGCAGAAAATAGAAATACATTCAAATACTAGATATGATATTATTGATATTGTGAATAGAATGACCTGTGATTATTTTATTAACAATAACTCCCCCCCCCCAAAAAAAAAAATAAAATAAAAAATAAATAAATAAAAATCGTCGATATTTAGTTCATAGTCTTACAGTGTAGCGCATAATAATGGAACGACGGTATTCCTACACTTACGCGTGTTTTGTTAAAATTTAATTGTAATTATGTATCACTATCTATCATCGTTTTTCATGCTATTATTTATAACAGATATGTATACAGAAGTAACGGTACTTTTCTAAATGAAACCAAATGACTGATATAATCTCACAGATAAATAAACACAGAGCTACATGTAACTGCAACTGCACGGGCTAATTGTGAACACCGGATAACACCAGTGCATATAAAGAGAAGCGATATCATGACATTCTTTAAATTTTAATTATACCTTTTTAGCAATTTGAAAATCATTTGAGGTGGCATTATTGATTTTGAAAATAAACTTTAAGTTAATACATGTATATAAGATAAATTATTCGACTTTATTTCATCCTATACTGTACATGTATTACTTTAACAGACGTGTTTGAGAATTAATTAATTTTGAGTGACTATTGGTACAAAAAAAGATGTTTTTTATTAAACAATTTGATAAAACTTGAAAAATGAATTTTTAAAGAATCCATGTAATGGTATAAATCTATAATATCAATGTGCTCGTAATCCCCCCCCCTCTCATTTCGACACGATTAAAAATCCGCAATACTTTACAGGTAAGAACATATTAGCTGAAAAATAACGGTAGCTGGCCCCGCCGCGGTGTAAACACGGTCTCAGGTAGCACCGCGATCAAAACCCGCGACGGTGTAACGCGGAAAGGATTAATACACCGCGGAGGGGACGCGGTCTAATACGGGATCCGCGTTGCCTGTACTGTACATGACACCACCAACCATCTCCCAAAAGATGATTAGGCTACTGTGTAAAATGTAAGAGTAGTTCAGGGAAGACGGGGCTTTTTGCATTAAAAACGTCATTTTTCGACCCCCATTTGACCCCCAAGGGCAAAATCAAAATTCCGAAACCTTACTGCACATAAACATGACACCACCAACCATCTCCCAAAAGATGATTAGGCTACTGTGTAAAATGTAAGAGGAGTTCAGGGAAGACGGGGCTTTTTGCATTAAAAACGTCATTTTTCGACCCCCATTTGACCCCCAAGGGCAAAATCAAAATTCCGAAACCTTACTGCACATAAACATGACACCACCAACCATCTCCCAAAAGATGATTAGGCTACTGTGTAAAATGTAAGAGAAGTTCAGGGAAGACGGGGCTTTTTGCATAAAAAACGCCATTTTTTTGACCTACATTTGACCCCCGGGGCAAAATCAACATTCCGAAACCTTACTGCACATCTACATGACACCATCAACCATCTCCCAAAAGATGATTAGGCTACTGTGTAAAATGTAAGAGGAGTTCAGGGAAGACGGGGCTTTTTGCATAAAAAACGTCATTTTTCGACCCCCATTTGACCCCCGGGGCAAAATCAAAATTCCGAAACCTTACTGCACATCTACATGATACCACCAACCATCTCCCAAAAGATGATTAGCCTACTGTGTAAAATGTAAGAGGAGTTCAGGGAAGACGGGGCTTTTTGCATAAAAAACATCATTTTTCGACCCCCATTTGACCCCCCGGGGCAAAATCAAAATTCCGAAACCTTACTGCACATCTACAGGACACCACCAACCATCTCCCAAAAGATGATTAGTTTACTGCGTAAAATGTAAGAGGAGTTCAGGGAAGACGGGGCTTTTTGCATAAAAAACATCATTTTTCGACCCCCATTTGACCCCCCGGGGCAAAATCAAAATTCCGAAACCTTACTGCACATCTACAGGACACCACCAACCATCTTCCAAAAGATGATTAGGCTACTGTGTAAAATGTAAGAGGAGTTCAGGGAAGAAAAGTGTGACAGACGGACGGACGGACGGACAGACGGACGGACGGACGGACATGGGTAACAACAATATACCCAAACTTTCTTAGAAAGTGCGGGTATAATTATTTTGCAAACAGTTGCCTTTGAAATGAAAGAAACAGAAAATGGCTAATATACATGTATGCAAAATAAATGTTTTCCAATTGTGAGGAAATTTACAGAAATTTTAGTTAGGAACAGCGCGCTAGAGCGCTCGGCTATCTAGGCAAGTCAAAAAACTTGCTTTCGATGCCGATGGAATTCTCGCAGGGCGATCTTTGCAAAAAAAAGGGGGGGTTAAAGACCCCAGTTCAGACGCCTATGTGTAAATTAGATTTTAAAAAAATGTTTTTGTCATAATTGGTACCTTTTCAAATTTAATTATGCCCCTCCCCCCCCAAAAAAAACACCACACACACACACACACACACACACACACACACACACTCACGAACCGTACTTTTTTTTAACAGGATACACATGAAGATGCATTGGCGTCGGAAGCAAATTGAAAGTGTGGGGGCTATGTGTAAAAAAAATTTTGTACCTTCAAAAAAAACCTGACAAACAAAAAAAAAAAAAGAGGGAAATGTCCATTTCCCAAACATGTCCATTTCCCAAAATTGAAAAAAAAATCCTATTGGGTGGGGGGGGGGGGGGGGGGGTTCGAACTTCAGTCCCAAAATTTTTTTCCAAACAACACCACTTTCCCCATTTTTAACCTATACTATGACGTATTTGTGGAAAGTGGGGGGGGGGGGGGGGGGCTAAACCTACGAAGATATGTTCAATGTCTCTACTAAGTATGTATTTAGAAAAAAAAGTGGAAGTGGGGGCTAAGCCCCACCTAGCCCCCTCCCCCCCCCCGGTTCCGACGCCTATGAGATGGAAAAGTTATGTTAAAACATAGTTTGTTATGAATTAATTTTAAAATTTGTTCTTGAACTACCGTAAATCTGGAAATTTTTTGCTGTAGATAAATTTCTAGCAAATTTGCAAATTCATTGCATTCGCAAAAATATTTGTCTTAAAAATCATTCAACAATAAGAAAATGTAAACAAAGTAGTGGTCATTCTCAAAAGTTTGAAACGTAAAAAATATAATCAACAGCATTTTGACCCAGACTCGCAAAATAAAATCAACATAAAAATTTCCAGATTTACGGTATACATGTTTACATGTAAACACCTTTTGGAAAATTTCTACATTACATTGGGTTGCGTCACCCATTATCATATTTTTAGATTAAGCTCCACTCGGCACACCTCGGCCGATTCGTGCTTCATCTGCATTTAGCCAAAGTTTGTCAAATAGGATAGCATGCAAATGCTGCAGTGTGATGTGTATTGACAAAATCATTTTGTGTTATAATTGGATTATATTTCATGAAGTTAACAGGACCTATGACAGTCGGTAAGTACAATTTTAAGTATAGATTTGGGTAAAATGAACCGAAATGCAAAATTCAGATTAAGTTAAAGTTCAAAGATCATCGCAGAGTATAGTCGGATTTCACATTGTGAAGTTATCTCCCGTTGTCGATGTGACATTCAGTTACAGGTGCAGATCCAGATTTTTTTTCAGGAGGGGGAAGGGAGGTTCACACCTCAGTCAAAAAAATGTCAGCCCAGAATTTTCTCACAAGCAAAGACAAAAAACAGAAAACAAAATAAAAACAATGATAGTGGGGTCGTGGGGTCAATGTTTTCTAAGGGGGATGATGTCCAAAGTAATTTTCAGTATATAGTTTTATTTGAATAAGAAAGCAAACTCCAGGGGGGGGGGGGGCAACTTCCTTAAAATTTTGATCAGAAGGTGCTAGGGTTTTCATGCTTAACACGTGTATTCATTGTAAACTTTCAACAGGTATAAATATGTTTGACCTTAGCCCTGGAGCTAGACCCACTTAAAAAAAAATTAACCTTGGCAATTAACTTTTGAACAGGAAGTACTAGGGATTTCTTTATATTTCACATGTGTATTCCATGTGACAAGATTTCCTTTCGATACCACAATTTTAACCCTTTGACCTTGACCTTTGAGTTTGACATACATTTGAGAAACTTCAACCTTCGCCATAAGCTGCCATACCTGGGCATCAGTGTTTAACAAACACATCTTGTATTCATTACTTTTAAGTGGCGGTGCCTCCATATGAGGGAAAAATTCCCGAGAGAGATGTTTTCACAATAAACAAATAAATTACTAAAAATAACATAAAACATGAACATGTTGGTTGTATCTCTTGTTCTCCCTTGAATCAGAAATGATTACATAAATATTTTAAAAATAATTACATGTATTATAAGATTTGAAAAGGTTGTGCATCTTAAAATTGACTAAGTTCTGTGGTTGAATTAGCTATAAAAGTTTACTAGCTTTATTTTGCTACTCAAAACACCTTGATTAAATATTTTCAATGATACTATTTTCTGAAATGTTCAGTTTTTTCAACAATGGATACATATGTCATACATTTTCAGTTTCTCAGAAAATTGCATAAAAAAGCTGTTCAAATACTGTAACCATGGTAACCTTTACAAAATACGTGAATCCTATGTGTTTAGCTCATTTGAGCTTTTCAGGTTTTTTTTATCACATTACGTCTGTCTTCCATTTGTTTGTATGGAAACTTTACATTTTTAACTCCTCTACAACCACTGAGCCAATTTTAACTAATTCACATTGAAATCAGTATATGTGTACATCTGTATGTCAGTCTGTCAATTTAACCTTGGTCATTACAGTCATATCTATTGAATGAGAAGAGACAAGGCATTTGTATTAAACATTATGTATAATTAGTATTTACCTGTGACAATGCCATGACCTTGAAGTTTGACCTACTTGCTAAAAAATTACATTGTTTAAATTCATCATTTTGAAAGAATTCATATTATACATGCATGTATATTATTACCGATGATAAGACCTTTCTAAATAAATCATGAATCTGTGACTTGACCTTGAAGCTTACCTACTTTTCAAAATGTTGCATTTGCTTATAACTTTGGATTGAGAAGAGATATGACTTTCACATTTGACATGTACAATACTTGTAAGAATTCAAGATGTTTCCCAGCATGCTATGATTTTTCACCCTATGATGTTGATGTTTTACCTAATTTTCAAAATATTTAACTCTCCTAAAAGATGACCAGGGTACTGATTTGACCCCCCGGGGCAAAATCAAAATTCCGAAACCTTACTGCACATCTACATGACACCACCAACCATCTCCCAAAAGATGATTAGGCTGTTGAGTAAAATGTAGAAGAAGTTCAGGGTCAAAGATGACCAGGGTACTGATTTGACCCCCCGGGGCAAAATCAAAATTCCGAAACCTTACTGCACATCTACATGACACCACCAACCATCTCCCAAAAGATGATTAGGCTGTTGAGTAAAATGTAGAAGAAGTTCAGGGAAGACGGGGCTTTTAGCATAAAAACATCATTTTTCGACCCCCATTTGACCCCCCTGGGCAAAATCAAAATTCCGAAACCTTACTGCACATCTACATGACACCACCAACCATCTCCTAAAAGATGATTAAGCTACTGTGTAAAATGTAGGAGGAGTTCAGGGAAGAAAAGTGTGACAGACGGACGGACGGACGGACATGAGTAACAACAATATACCCGAACTTTCTTTAGAAAGTGCGGGTATAAAGACCTGTTTCTAGCATATTTAGGTTTTGTTTTTGTTTTTCAATTACTTTTTTAGTGTGTAATCCAAGAAATAGTAAAGTTCTAAATCTTCAAAAAAGTTCTAGAGTAAAGTTTCATAGTTAATAAAAGTATCAAAGTATTTAAGGGATTTGCAGTTGTAATTTTTCCCATACTCATTCACGGATAGGCAAGTTTCCTTAATCTCGATAAACAGACTGAGGAACACCTCGTTACTTTGTGACAGGTGTTCTTACCACTGCGCCACGCGGATATCATTACCTTAAGTTCACATTGTACTGGCAATACAAACTTCGGAGGAATACATGTAACTTGTTTCTTTGGTATGATTTGTTTACACTATCAGCCATAAAAATATCTCAATCCTGCTTGATGATTTTTTTCTGTTTTTAGATAAATAGCATCCTTTTGACAAACCTAGGATGATTCTCGCGCCTTCACATATTATGCTTGAGGGACTATTCAAAGTTCGTTGAACGTTTTTTTTTAATTAGAAGAAATATTAATTTTTGACAATAGTGTACAATGGCGATGTAGTTACACGTAACTCTGTTTTTTATTTATTTATTTTTTTTTTGTTGTTGTATGCTTTAATTTCACTTCAATTATTATGTTGCTTTTGATAATATTATATGTTCTTTATCGTGCATGTATTCCAAATCTGAGATAGTAAATTTACTTCTTAAATAACTTAGAATACAGTAAACACGTCATTTCTTCAGTTTGTGGAGAAAAGCTGAAGGTTTTCTGGTGATTATGTAATTATGACAATGCATTTACACGAGTAACTACTGTAACGGTATACTTATACTATATGATAGTTCAAGAACAACAGAATTGATAATCAGATACACATATGAATACATGTTGGTATACAGAGAACTATATGTATATGTAATTGATACAGACAATTGATATCAAGGCACCCTCTAGCTGTTATGTTTACAAACATTTATGCTTGTGATTGACTTATACATGTATCATGTGTTTCAGAATCTCTGTGTATATAAAGTTCTATTGCTGCAAAAATTATTTTCAGCAGAAGAGAACTGCTTGACAATACATGACCTCTGATTTACAGCCTTTTATTTTTCTGCCCGGAACTGTAATTAGTGGTATATGCAGGCCGGATTAATTTGTTTACTAGATGTTTAATTTAAAGGGCTTGTTAATTATTTCTGCATGAACTCTGTTCGAATTATTGAGGCAATGATAAGTTCAGTGTTAAAAAAAACAGGATTCAAAGTGGATTCATATTTTTACTTACTTATTGAGGACATATTGACTACTCTTCGGACGAGATGGGTGTTGAGCTAGTCTCTAACATAAAAATCTATTTGAATTCATTTTTGGACTAAATATATTGCTTTTTAGTGGAAAGATATCTATAGTGGTATATTGCAATCTTATTGTTGCAATCTTATTTAGAATCTAACCAAAAAAGAATGAATAAAATGATACATTTAAAACTGAATTATGCCAAACAATAAGTACAAGTCTTGGGAAAAGACAAACCCCTCGACCCCATATCTCGATTCCATGGGTTCTTCAAATCTTCATTTATGTATTATTTTTCAATGACCTATACACAAAGTATTAAAATTGGAAAAGCTAAAATAAAAATTAAAACTAATCCTTGATTAAAATTCACAATTTTAACAATTTAAGAGAATGCACATTTTTATAAATAAAAATAATATTTTATGATATATTTCGGATTTTTCTGAATGCGAATGTCTGAGTGTAATAATTTACGTCTCCCACTCTTTGTCTTTCTATCTGCTCTAAAGAATACAAATTCTTAATATCAATCAGCATACAAATCGTTTCCTTAAAATCAGGAAAAAAATGTTATTCCCTTTAATCCACTCATTTAACCACAATTTATATTTTTGACCAGATTATTAACATTTGGACTACTTTATTCTATGCATTTGCTTAGGGTTAATTTAAATTTTAAAAAAAAATAGCATCCCTGGGTGAATGTCGAACAGGGTGAAAAACAATTTTTTCAGTGATAAATTGAAAATTTACATACCAATCCTTGTTGTGTACAGTACATACATAAATATGCAACTAATCATTTTTTTCTGATTAAGGTATATTTCATTAACAATGTAATATAATATGGCCAGGTATAAGCTATTAAATCTGCTCAGCCTTTTCCTGTTTAACAGCATACATCTTGTGAATCCAAGTCACTTTTTGAGAAGATATTTTTATATCTAATATTCACGTTTCTTAGCTAATTTCCTTGAACTCCTCAACAATATAATTTCGTCATGATTTATTTAACTTAATTTTAATTAGTCAACGTACATTGCATGGTTAAGTGTTGTACAACTTATTCCAGAATGAATGACGTGACCGTTTTTTAAAAACATACAGTATTCGTTATTTTTGTAATATTATCCATCTTCTTATTTTCTTTAAATTTATGTATGAAAATGATTGATTGATTACTTATTGTTTAATGTCCCTCAACATTTTTCACTTATATTGAGACGCTATATGAATCATGAATAATAAATTTATCATATCTTCATCATTTAACAACGATCAAATTCAGTATTTCCCGGTCCAGAATCAAATGCAATTTTCCCACTGGAATTGGTCAGAAAGTTACCTCAATTTCTTGAAAATCTTTTGAACGGAGAGAAAGTCTTACATATTTTGGCAAAATAGACTTTGCATTTTTGACTCTGTAGAATCGTGACATTTTCTTTTTTTTATTTATGTTTAACTTATATGATTTTGAATACTTAATTATGAAGCAGTAATGTAAATAAGGAAATTTTATTTGAAACCGTCATTAAAATCATTTCTCAGTACCTTTAACGTTTAAATCTTTGCAAACTACATTAATGTCGACGGCATTGACCTATTCAGCGGGATTAAGTTAGTATATATATATATATATATATATATATATATATATATATATATATATATATATATATATATATATATATATATATATATATATATAAAGCACTAAAATGACCAACGACACGAACAATAAAAATTGTCAAATTTTCGGGACGCCCTGTCCCTTCCTCAGGACAAAGAAAAAAGTTAAAAGGTCATAAGAACGAAGGAAAAAGAAAAAGAAAAACAAAAGCAACTAGCACTACTACTAAACACTATATATTTACAAACTTAGTTACATGTTGAATTGGAAATTTTTAAGAACACTATAATTAAAGAAAGAAATCCGGACCGCTATGAAATACGTCCGGTCTATCGGGTATGCTCGGGTGAAGTGCGATTTACATAATTGAACGAATTAATTAGGCTAATTAATTACGACAATCAGTAAATCGTACATTGTTTCGTTCTCTCAATATGGCGTAACTATACTTGATAAAGAATAATCAAAGAAAAATAATACAGCAGGGATATTTTAAAATATGAATTATGATCTATTATAAATTTCGAAATGGATATTCAGGATATACAGTGTTGTTTGTTTTTTAGTGCTTATATATATATATATATATATATATATATATATATATATATATATATATATATATATATATATATATATATATATATAAAAAGCACTAAAAAACCAACAACACTGTATATCCTAAATGTCGGATCTACCAAGTAGATACCAGGTCACGGATGGAAATTTATATCAAGCACTAAAAATGACCAACGACACGAACAATAAAAATTGTCAAATTTTCGGGACGCCCTGTCCCTTCCTCAGGACAAAGAAAAAAGTTAAAAAGTCATAAGAACAAAGGAAAAAGAGAAACAAAAACAACTAGCACTACTACTAAACTACTAAACACTAGATATTTACATACTTAATTACATGATGAATTGGAAATTTTTAAAAACACTAATAAAGAAAGAAATCCGGACCGCTATGAAATGCGTCCGGTCTATCGGGTATACTCGGGCGAAGTGCGATTTACATAATTGAACGAATTAATTATGCTAATTAATTACGACAATCAGTAAATCGTACATTGTTTCATTCTCTCAAAATGGCGTAACTTTACTTAATAAAGAATAATCGAAGAAAAATAATATAGCAGGGATATTTAAACATATGAATTATGATCAATTATAAATTTTGAAATATTTAAGGACTTATTACCGGGAAAAAATAATTAACAAAGGTGTAAGCAATACATAGTTATGAGAGTTGTTCGAGAGTTGGTGATGCAAATTAACTGTAGAGTTTACACTAAATTGAGAGAATAATCTTGTTTAGTATTATCAGGAATTGGGTCTAGTTTACGTTCATTCTGGTGAAGTCATTCAGTTTGTTAATACCATTAGGGCGGAATGACTTCAATCTGTGCATCCAGAACTTTTCTTTGCTTTTTCTCTGAGCATCTGTCCATCTTGGGTTATGGTCAATCACCACTACTGTCATGTCCTCCCATTTGTGACCCTCAAGGTTGAAATGTTCCCCAACGGGTTCATTGAGTTTTTTGGTCCTAATGGTCGAACGGTGGTTATTGACTCTCCTGCGGAGATCTCCTGTTTCACCAATATACTGTTTGGAGCAAACTTTGCAACTGATGAGATAAATGCAGTTGTCAGTATGACAGGACAAATTCCCTAGTATTTTGTAGCTGCGGCCTGTAACAGGGCTGTTAAAACTGTCTGTGTCAGTGCTGTGCTTGCAAAGAAGACATCTTCTGTCAGAGCAAGTTTTAAAGCCCCCGTTAGGTAATGGGTTGTCCAGTCTGGTTCTTACTACCATGTCCTTTAGGTTCCTTGGGCGTCGCCCCATAGTCAGCGCAATTGGACACCCCACGGAGAAAATTTCTGAATTCATTGATTTACATCTCCGTCCACATGTAGAGAATTTGCCATCCTATCTCAAGGACACCACGGACTACATTAACAAGACGCCCTCTACTGGCCTCCCAAATCATACCCTCCTCGTGACTATGGACGTCACATCTTTGTACACCAATATTCCACACGATGAGGGTATCGAAGCCTGTAGAGAAGTCTGGGATAGTAGGTCCATACAAATTCCTTCTACAGAGTCCCTTGCTAAGCTCCTTGAACATGTTCTCAAGTTCAACAACTTCATGTTTAATGGAGAACATTGCCTGCAGGTTAATGGCACTGCTATGGGTACGAAAATGGCACCGTCTTATGCCAATGTCTTCATGGGCAGACTGGAACGCAACTTGTTACTTCAAGCACCATTTAGGCCCCATAGCTGGTTGCGTTTCATAGACGATATAGAGATGAAGTGGGTGGAATGTCGCGAGAGCCTCGAGGCATTCATTACGTTTGCCAACACCTTTCATCAATCGATCAAATTTACAGTAGACGTATCTAATTCGAAAAACGTATTCCTAGATACTACATCTACCCTGATTGATGGTGAAATCGAATTCAGTCTCCACACCAAACCCACAGACTCCCACCTATATCTTATGCCCTCTAGCTGTCATCCCCCACACACTTTTAAGGGAGTGCCTAAGGGTCTAGCCACCAGAATTCGACGCATCTGTTCGTTCCCTGCCTTATATCAGGAGCAAAGTGGTCTTCTTAAGTCCCACTTATGCAAAAGAGGCTACAATGCCCGCACCGTACAAACAGCTATTGATGAGATGGCGGGACATGACAGGGAAAACCTATTACGCTACAAGGAGAAAGACAATAGCGGCAGGGTCCCTCTGGTAACCACATACCATCCCGTCCTTAAGAACCTTAGCGGTATCCTTCAAAAGAACCTACCAATTCTCCATTCAAACAAACGAATGGCAGAGGTCTTTAAGGAACCCCCATTGGCTGCATACAGACGCCCAAGGAACCTAAAGAACATGGTAGTAAGAACCAGACTGGACAACCCATTACCTAACGGGGGCTTTAAAACTTGCTCTGACAGAAGATGTCTTCTTTGCAAGCACAGCACTGACACAGACAGTTTTAACAGCCCTGTTACAGGCCGCAGCTACAAAATACTAGGGAATTTGTCCTGTCATACTGACAACTGCATTTATCTCATCAGTTGCAAAGTTTGCTCCAAACAGTATATTGGTGAAACAGGAGATCTCCGCAGGAGAGTCAATAACCACCGTTCGACCATTAGGACCAAAAAACTCAATGAACCCGTTGGGGAACATTTCAACCTTGAGGGTCACAAATGGGAGGACATGACAGTAGTGGTGATTGACCATAACCCAAGATGGACAGATGCTCAGAGAAAAAGCAAAGAAAAGTTCTGGATGCACAGATTGAAGTCATTCCGCCCTAATGGTATTAACAAACTGAATGACTTCACCAGAATGAACGTAAACTAGACCCAATTCCTGATAATACTAAACAAGATTATTCTCTCAATTTAGTGTAAACTCTACAGTTAATTTGCGTCACCAACTCTCGAACAACTCTCATAACTATGTATTGCTTACACCTTTGTTAATTATTTTTTCCCGGTAATAAGTCCTTAAATATTTCAAAATTTATAATTGATCATAATTCATATGTTTAAATATCCCTGCTATATTATTTTTCTTCGATTATTCTTTATTAAGTAAAGTTACGCCATTTTGAGAGAATGAAACAATGTACGATTTACTGATTGTCGTAATTAATTAGCATAATTAATTCGTTCAATTATGTAAATCGCACTTCGCCCGAGTATACCCGATAGACCGGACGCATTTCATAGCGGTCCGGATTTCTTTCTTTATTAGTGTTTTTAAAAATTTCCAATTCATCATGTAATTAAGTATGTAAATATCTAGTGTTTAGTAGTTTAGTAGTAGTGCTAGTTGTTTTTGTTTCTCTTTTTCCTTTGTTCTTATGACTTTTTAACTTTTTTCTTTGTCCTGAGGAAGGGACAGGGCGTCCCGAAAATTTGACAATTTTTATTGTTCGTGTCGTTGGTCATTTTTAGTGCTATATATATATATATATATATATATATATATATATATATATATATATATATATATATATATATATATATATATATATATATATATATATATATATATATATATATATATATATATATATATATATATATATATATATTTTTTATATATATACATATATATATATATATATATATATATATATATATATATATATATATATATATATATATATATATATATATATAGTTGAAAATAGTTCACAGTCGATGTCACACAGGTGAAAATAATTATAAAAGAAAAAGAAAATGAAGTTTCCAAATTTCATTTAACACAAGCGCTTTCTGGATTTCATAATCCGTCTTCAGGTGTACATAAATTGAACTGATTGTTTTGCTTAGTAACGTTAACTATGACGTCATGATATCATGAGAGTCTTTGCAGGGAAGGAAGTAATCTATGACGTCATAGTATGGCTACGTTACGTAAAAGTTAGGGAAAATCAAATTGGACAATAATGGACAATAAATCACATATTTTTCAGTCTCAATAAACAAAGTAAACAGAAATTCTAATTGATGATATATAAAATTAGGTAATTTCTCAATGTTAATGTTTGTTCAGTTTTGGTGAAAAAAGATTTATGAAGTAGTTTTCTTTTGCTAATCTCATTGCAGTGGAATCGTTCCTAAGTTTATAAAAGGGGAACACACAGTAGTTTCCTTGTGAGCAAATATCGAAATGTTCACTGCATGGCGTGTTTCTGAGGCTCGGATTGTTAATTTGTTGGCGATGTACGCGCATGCGGGCGGTTAATTGGGTCCCGGTCTGGCCGATGTATTCCTCTCCGCAGTTGTTACACCTAATACAATAAAGGAGGTTTTTGCTCTTACAGGTCATATTTTCATTCACAAGAAATGTTTTTCCACACTTGAAAATAATAGAGGACCCTGTTCGTAGGTTAGGACAGGTACCGCATCTCAGATCACCGCATCTTGTTACGGAATATTGTTCTGGAGTGGTGTTGAATTTAGCTCTGGTCAATAGTCTTTTTAAATTTGGCGGTTGTCTTTGGCTGCGAATCAAATCCGATTTTGGTATAAGTTGATGAAGATCATTATCCCGTTCAATGATGGTAAAATTCTTTCTTGCCTCTTGAAATATATTAATGTGTTTCGGATTGAATGTTGTTACAAAAGGGATTAAGAATGGATCTTTGTCCTTTTTTCCGGTTGTTCTTAAAATATGCTGCGGAATTTTCTTGGATTCTTCTATGGCAGAAAGGATAAGATTTTCTGGATAATGTTGTGCTAGAAGAAATGTTTTTAGTTCTGTCAACCTTTGATTTCTAGTTTCTGTATCTTTCACAATCATACAAATCCTTCTGGCTAGGTTGTAAGGGATATTTCTTTTGGTGTGAGTAGGATGGCACGAAGTGAAGTTTAGATATTGGTGCGTATCCGTGGTTTTATAAAAAATATCCGTTAAAATAAGTGAGTTTTGCTTTGTGACCATGACGTCAAGGAAAGGAATAGATGAATCACTGTGTTCCATTGTGAATTGAAGATTTGGGTTTATTGAATTTAGTAACGTGTAGAGTGTTTGTAAATCCTCTTCTGATTTGTTCCAAAATAGGAAACAGTCATCTAAAAATCGTTTCCAATAATCCCTTAAATGTTTTCCAATCTCTTGGCCCAATTCATCAGAAACCTTTTGATACAATGTTTCTTCAAAGAATCCCATAACAAGGATGCTGTATGTTGGTGCCATTTTAGTCCCCATGGCGGTTCCTTTGATCTGTTTATAAAAATCTCCATCAAAATGAAATGTGTTGTTTTCCAGTATAAATTTAACTGAGTCTAGGATAAATTCTGAAGAAATGTTTCTTGGAATTAACTCTGGGTACTTTTCAATCCAAAATTTTATGGCTTCTAGTCCAAGATCATGTGGAATATTAGTATATAGACTCTTCACATCAAAGGTAACAAGTAGTGTATCTGGCTCCACGTTTTCGGGAATTTTGTTTAAAAAATCCATGCTATCTCGTATGTAGCTCGGAACTTTTACACACAGATCCTTCAAGAGTATATCTATAAAATTACTCAGTCTATGAGTGGGACACGCAGGACCAGCCACAATCGGTCGAAGTTTCAGATCTGTTGGTTCTTGAGTAGCAATGTATGTTCCGTTCTGTTCCTCTATGGCCGTTTTAATATCACTGCTTTTATGTATTTTAGGTAGTCCATAAAAGTTGCTGGTTTTCATTTCAAAGTTTATTAAATAGTCAAGCTCATCCTTTTTTAATAAATTTTGATGTTTTTTGCATAATTGTTTGAGCTGTCTCATAATTGTTTTGTCAGGATTATCAGGCAATTTGATGTAGAAATTATCATCACTCAGTTGTTGCAGAACTAGGGATTTATAGAATGGTTTGTCCATACAAACTATTGCTCCTCCTTTGTCCGCTTCTTTGAAGATAATTTCCGTTTCTTTTTGTAATTCCTGTAAAGCTTTTTTATGTTTTACACTCAAATTGTTTTTCACAGGATTTTTGCTTAGCAAAGATGATTTTGTGGACTTCAGAACATCTATATAGTCATCTAAATCCTTGTTACGTCCTTTTTGTATTGTCGTCCCTTTTTTATTTCTCACAATACAATCGTCATCTTTATCAACCCGTCCAAAAAATTCTCTTAAACGCAGTTTTCTACAGAATTCATCTATATCCTTTTCTAGGTTTTGATTGTCGGGGTTGGGTGTTGGTGTAAATTTAAAGCCCTTTTCTAATAATTCTTTTTCCTCTTGAGTAAACGTTTTACTTGAAATATTAATTATTTTTGGGTCCACTTTTTTTACGCCCAGCTTTTCCATCGATATTTCTGAATTTTGCCCTTCCACAAAAAAGGCTTACCTTGGTTTTTCTTTTTGTTGCTGTTGTTATTGTTGTTGTTCTTGGGTTTGTAGTTTGCCTTATTGTTGTGGGGAAATTCTTGCTGAAATCTTGGTTCCTGTAGTCCTTGGTTCCTTTGATTTTGATTGTAATTAGAATTCTGATGGTAACTTTGGACATCAGAAGTTGGGGACGGTCTCCATTTTTGCTTGTAAAATTGCCCATATTGATTGGTGTTATTACTCATGCTTTCGGCATAAGTTTTACAGTATGTCTGTTCCTGACTCTGGTTTGATTTCAATGGTTTGCTTTTTTTCGGTTTCTGGTTTCTGTCCAAGTCAACGGTTCCATAGTTTTCTTCATAGTGATCATAAAATGCCCTTTTCTTGGTCCAAATTTGTGTAGACTTTTCCTCTTCCTCGTGCGTATCTTTTTTCCACTTTTCCAGTAATTGGTTTTGTATTTCACCAGTCGAATGTTTCTTTATTTCTTCCTCCATTTCAATATCAATGTTTTGAAATTTTGTTGTATATCTAGTTGATCTCCTTTCTAATAATGCAATTTCTGCATTGAATTTCTGTAGAGCTAAATTTTCTCTGATCGCTCTTTCAGTTTCATCCTCCCCTGCTATTTCTTTGATGCGAAATTTTCTAGGCATTATGGTTTTGTCCAGTTGTTTCCATTTATATATATATATATATATATATAATTCCAATCTTCATTTTATCTATTGATTTCCTGTGTTTTGATTGGACGAGAACACGTTCCAAAAAATTTTTACACATCGATAAATTCTTTCAATCAGAACTACTTTCTTGATGACACTACTAGGTTATCGTATAAACAATGAAAGCAGTTATTTCTGGGTCTGTTCTGGCTAAATAATGAATACAAGAAACTTTAAGTTTAATTAGGGCTTAAACAAAACTGGCAACATACTAGACTGCCTAACTGATGGACGCCGTGAAAATGTTTAGGCCTATGTCACTGTCCGATCACGAGTGTGAATTTTAAAAATCGCTGTCTCAACGTTCATACGTAGAAAATAAGCTCAGTCTGTATCGTTTTGACAGGGAAAAGAAACGTACCTCAAACTCTTGCCCTATTAGCATCAAATTCATATTTACTTTCTATATTGTTCCTCAATATTTGAATAAACAAGTGCAAATTGAAGGCGTCGTCGGTCTGCATTACTTTCGCTATGAGAGTTGTTGTTTATGTCAACATGGCCATGGTCAAAGACGAACTATTCTGAAGTAAACTCGTAATTACGATATTTGTTGACTTAAACAACATTCGATTAGTTGTTATAAGTTTATTTATCGATTGTTTTGACAATTTAAGTTGAACTCTATCGAAATTCATCTCGATTACGTTCCTTTACGGTAAAATGTATTCCTACGCCGTCCAGAAATAACGGATTGTATGGAGGCCTCAAAGAGAAATAATTTAAATATTTTTTAAAATTCGATATTGGAATTATAAGAATTAAACGTTCTTTTTGAAAAATTTATCGATGTGTAAACTCTTGACATTTTACTCACAAACTTAACATAAAAGTGCTTCGCACTTTTATTTAGTTTGTGAGTAAAATGTCAAGAGTTTACACATCGATAAATTTTTCAAAAAGAACGTTTAATCCTATAATATAGGCAATGAAAATGGAAATTTTAAATTGATATATGAAAAAATATTGTTTTTCCCCCATGATTTTGAAAGTTACTTAAATTAAAATATAGTCCATAATAGGTATATTTAAGTTTATCAAATCGACTGGTCGAATAAGAATTTTCTATCCTTTAAAAAACATTCATACAAACTGATAGATTTTATCATAATTAAGGTCTTCCGTCTTCAGCGGAAGACCTTCTTGTTATTCTTAGGTTTCTTTTCCACTATTTTTATTATTTTTATTGTTTTTTTTTTCTTACCGATTTTGTGTACACGATTTCTCATAAACGGCTCGCTCGATTTTCATGAAACTTTCAGGACTGATAAAGCATCAAACAAAGCTGATATATAATTTTTTGTTTTGATGACGTCACTTCCGGTTTTGAGATTTTTTGCGATTTAGTGATTTTCAGGGGGTCAGTTTGTAGCGAGTTTTCTCAAAAACGGCTCAAGATAGAAACTTGAGTTTTTTGAGCAATGATAAAGCAATGTCTGTAGATGTGACAAACGCATTTCATTTTTACCGGAAGTGCTGCACGCCGACGCTCGCTATGGTCCAAAAATGGGCATGTCAAGAATTTTAAAATTTCTAACACCTTTTCTTCGATATCTTTTCACATACAAATATTTTGTTAAGACATATAGAACAAAAGAAGTGTAGAATTACATGATCTTTCAAATGATATCTCGAAAAAAGGGCTGGCCCCTAAAATAAAGGGCATAGAGGGGCCGAAAGTTTTTCATTTATATCTCAAAAAGTATTAAGAATTTGTTATACGTCTAAAAAGCAAAGTTGTTCAAAATGTCAAGCTTAATCTGTTGAAGTCGTCAAAATGCGTCCGGCGACGTCACTTCCGGTCATACCGGAAGTCGTCAGAATATGCATATTTTTGCCGTTCTTGACATATTTTTGTGTAACATATGTATCTGGAAGCATAAAATTTCATTTTCTGTCCGTTGACATCACTTCCGGTCAAACCGGAAGTGACCGGAAGTAGCCAAAAATAGCTTATTTTTGAAGGTTTAAATACAAAATCGAAATTATAAAGTCAATGGAGACCACTTAGCTCATTTGCTTTCATTTGTTGACGTCACTTCCGGTCAAAACAGGACGGAAGACCTACTCGTTGCTTTGCAACGAGCTTTGCTCTAGTGATTATTTTTATAATTTCCCTGGGAAGGTTCTCTTCATGTGAGGCCCTTATTCCTGTGTATCACCATTACGCATGCGTGCAAGATAAACGTCAGTCTCAATATTTTTTTCGCGGTTATTATTTTTACAATTTCCTATTGACGCAGCCCACCCCTGTTTCATCTGTGAATTAACGTTTCGTTTTCTGTGTGGTTTGTCGGAGCTATTGTGTCCTATTATTTACATCTTGATTTAATACAGGCATTGTGTTTCAGAATGTATGGGGCTTGCCAAATGCAGATCGATATTGCCGCATGACACTTTTTAGGTCTGAAATATGCATTCTGTACCTCATTGAATAATATCGTGTGAACTTAAGATTTAATTTTTTTTGGGGGGGGGGGAGCTAAATGTATATGCGTTTTTTTCTATTACGTAATGTATTTAATTGTATTGGCATATTCAGTTATACTTTGTGTTGACATATTTTGCTTGCTTCGTCATTTCTTTATTAATAAATGACCATTCAAATTCCAACCTTGCGTTTTCATTTGTGTCAAACAGAGCAACGCCATATCAGTCAGGGTTCTCCATGGGCCTTTTTAACGTGGCGGTCCCGCCACAGTTAAAATCCTTAGCGCCACAGTTAAAAAATCAGCGCCATAGTTCCGCCACAGTTAAAATATTAGTGCCACAGTAAGATAGTCGTTGTCAGTACAATAAATATTATACTCTTTTACATCAAATATACTTCTTCACTTCAAAATCATGTACCGTTTTCAGTCATTTTCAGCCATTGTTTGGCTTGCACAATCAATTATCTTCTTTACCTCACTGGACACTTGAAGCCGTTTTTTTCACACTTCACGATGATAACAAAAGCAATTTTAACAAGAGGACCATGGGCCACATCGCTCATCTGAGTAACTTGGGTGATGCAGTTCTTTACCAGATTCCTCCTCTTGCTATAGTCCTATCATGCCCCACTACCCTCTTCCCTTTTATGATTTAAAAATTTAGAATCTACACTACCCCAGGATGCTTCCACATAAGTTTCAGCTTTCCTGGCTCAGTGGTTCTTGAGAAGAAGATTTTTAAAGATTTGTTCTATATATTTCTATGTAAAACTTGGATTCACTATTGTAGCCATGTCCTACCCCTGGAGGTCATGATATTAACAATTTAATATGTACACTACCCAAGGATGCTTCCACATAAGTTTCAGCTTTCCTGACCCAGTGGTTCTTGAGAAGAAGATTTTTAAAGATTTGTTCTATATATTTCTATGTAAAACTTGGATTCCCTATTGTGGACCCGCCCAACCCCCAGGGGTTATGATTTTAACAATTTAATATTAACACTACCCAAGGATGCTTCCACAGAAGTTTCAGCTTTCCTGGCCTAGTGGTTCTTGAGAAGAAGATTTTAAAGATTTGTTCTATATATTTCTATGTAAAACTTGGATTCCCTATTGTGGCCCCGCCCTACCCCCGGGGGTCATGATTTTAACAATTTAATATCTACACTACCCAAGGATGCTTCCACAGAAGTTTCAGCTTTCTTGGCCTGGTGGTTCTTGAGAAGAAGCTCCCCTTCACCTCAGAATGCTTTGTACCAAGTTTGGTGAAAATTGGCCCATTGGTTCTTGAGAAAAAGTCGAAAATGTGAAAAGTTTACGGACGGACAGCTAGACAGACGGACGGACATACAGACAGACAGCTAGACAGACGGACGGACGACGGACAAAATGTGATTAGAAAAGCTCACTTGAGCCTTTGGCTCAGGTGAGCTAAAAATCAAATCGTTCATGCTTAAATAGTTCTGCAGTTAACCATGTCTCTAATATTACACCTGCACTGCGAGTCAAAACATCGTATATGTCTAATGTGACCCATCAGAATTTCCTCTGTCGATCTTTAATGAACACTGCATGTGTATATTTACCTTTTGAAAACAATCTTTTATTAAATTAGGGTTAAATACTTAAAACTTGTTATCACTGATATTTTTTTTTTCAAATTCTATAAGCAAATATCTATTTATTTAGTTCTTATGTGTGTTTGGGAAGGGGATCTTCTGTTGTGGAAATATTATGGAAATAATTTAATTTTTCTTCTACTCTATATTAAACCGATATCATTTTTTAAATTATTCTTCTTAAATCCATCAAACATTTTGCCAAAAAAATTAATGCTATTTGTATCGGAATATTTTTTCATAGGTGATGTGTGTTTTTCAATTTGATTTGGGATTCCGTCGCGAATTGGTCGCGAAATGACTGCGAATATGAGTACTTCGCGCAATTCTTGCGCCAAAGTTAAATTTAAAATGATGTAGAACCCTGTCAGTTATCCATAAAATCATATTTTCCGACACATGTGGTGGCTAAAAGAGCTGATGATGCAGAAACAACCATTCTTTTAAACACTGCCTTGTATTTGTTATCGACGAATCTAAGTATGGATAACCTTTAGTTTCTTTACAAAATCCTTTCAAGAATTTTAAGGGAACCATAGTTCAGTTAAAATGAGAGGTAGACCTCATTATTTATTGACTTAATGTAAAAGTAAATTAAAATTAGTTATTATAAACATTCGGTCAATTGTTTGATCGATTTCCATCACTGTGTCTTCATCTAATTAATTTGTTATTAAGTTCCATCACATTCACATTGGTAATTGTGGGCTCGGAAATCTCCGTACATTATTTATGTGATTTTTACAATTGTTCGGGAAAACCATGCTTAGTTTTCTGATCAAAGATATATTTTTCTCGTGATCTACGGACTGGAATATTTAAATTCGGACTATTAGTTGGATATATATGCTCCATAATTCAAACCCTTTTCACTGAAAGAAAAACCTAATTTATTTTACAAGTGTGTCTCGTATAGAATTTGTCTGGATTAGTAATAATTCTGTTTACTGGCTGAGATAGTGAGAAGTTGAGTAGGGGTCGTAAAAATACTTAGATATTTAGTGAAAGTTTACTTTAAAATTCTAGATTTATCAATGTTGTCTAGTAAATCTACCCAATACCTAGTGAAACTACTTTTTAGGTAGTAATTTTATGGAGAGTTAAATAACCAGTCTTCTAAGTGACATTCATTTGTTATTTTTACAGTGTTGATATGAAAAGAATCGACAGGCTAACTTAAATGTTTATTTCCAAATTTGTGCCCCAGCGTTATTATTGATTGAACCCTTTCTTTCCCAAATATACATCTGTCTTACTTGTAATAGGGCACATTCAATATTTGTAATTGTACAAGACAACTGTTCATTAGTATCAATATAACAACATTGTCTAGTAGGATAAACCGAAGAATTAATTATCAAAGTAAACCAAATATTTTGTGTTTTGTAATCTATCATTTTCGAAATGAGCACCTCAGGTTCGGAATAATGCTAAAAACGTCTCCAAATGAAACGTTACAATCTGATAAAGGTTTTTTTTTATACAAAAAATGGTTTTCTACGGATTGTTGTCGTAGGTTATGTATAATAAACATATCTAGAAATAAAACGAAATAGAAAGGGAATTGAATTTTGTGGGTTTTTTTCATATATCAAAATTCTTGTTGTTAATGCAATATCAAACTTGCTCCGTGGTTTAAAAAATTCGATCTCAGACAGTAGAGTTATAATGTTCAATATATTATTATGATCATAAACCATCTACGTTCATCTATATATACAGTTTTTTTTTCTAAATTATTAAGTTCACAAAAATATTCTGTTTCTAAAGTCAATAATCAGACTGGTTCATAGAATCGCCTTTTCTCTCATAGTCA
This sequence comes from Saccostrea cuccullata, assembly GCF_032062105.1. Taxonomy (NCBI): domain Eukaryota; kingdom Metazoa; phylum Mollusca; class Bivalvia; order Ostreida; family Ostreidae; genus Saccostrea; species Saccostrea cuccullata. Next base: position 6,505 of record NW_026928661.1, on the reverse strand, counting down.
AAAAATCACCTCAATTTCTTAACATTTTGTCATTTGCAACGTTTTTAAAAAATCTGTTACTTATTTACTGTTAACAAAATTTCGTAAAACATGTTGACTTAAATATTGGTAACAAATATCAACTTTATACAAGTATATACTTCATTTTTTTTCACTTTTGAGAATTTAAAACAATTATAAACATCAAATTCACAATACAATATACCAACAACATTGTAGCCTTCCTGTGTGTATTCCATGTATCCTTGAGCTATCTCTCCTCTTCATCAGAGTGGCGGTTTAATGATTTGACATTTATTTGACCTTTATGCTTCTGCATAGAGAGGCCAATTAACTACAAGTGTATTTACAGACAAAATATGCATGATGGAAGTTTTCTTGTAAGCTTGCGTTAAATCATTCCGAGCCACTGACTTAAGATAATTTGCAAGTTGTTTGCTTTTATAAAGTACAATTCAAAGTCAAATATGTTAAGTGTAAATAAAAATATTAACATTCGCTGTGTTTTTCTACTAAGCCAACTGTGAGACTGATTTGAAAACCATTTTCGTATATACTCACGCGTAAAAATATACACGGAATAACATGCGTTAACGTGACTTCACAATGAGTCTGCAGCGACTTTAGTAAATTACAACGATATAGGGCAGCGCGAAATTCAAATATTGAGTAAGTTTTAGTTGCTTCCAAATATGTAGAATGTAAATATAAAGAATGTTTTTAAGTTTAATGTGAATTATTGGTGTGTGAATCAAATAGACTTTCACGCGCTTCATTAGATATGCCTATGTGACAAGTCTGTGTGATTCACACACCAATAACTCACACAAAACTTTAAAACATTCCTTAAATGGAAAGATTGGTATAGTGAAACGAATCAAGTATTTCAAACAAAGCTGTAGATGCATATGAGTTTTGTCATATGAGTTTTTTTTTTTAGTTTTCTTATGATGTATTTCTTTAAAGAAATGATTTGAACAATTTTTACCTAAAATACGACAATTTATTATCCATGACTTATTTAAAGCAAAAAAAAGTCATTATTTCGTAAAGTACCACTCTCGATGGTCCTTATGCATTATTGCTTTCATGTTTTACTAAATTAATATGCGTCCACAGTTCTACAATTACATTTATACAATTACTTAACATCGCAAAAAGATCTTCTGTCCGATCGACAACCCTAATATTTGAAACCGGGTCGCCCGCTTAAAAAAAGCATAAAGAAATTAGAACCTTCACCTCAAATTTAAAAATTAGCATTTCTTGAGATTGGTTTTCTCAATTTTATGTATCAAATATGTGAAAAAAATTCCATGTGAAAATCTCGAATTATGTGATTGAGGGGCAAAATAAAAACAACCTAGCCTTATGTGTTCAGTAATTCAGAAGTGAAAAAAGAACTGGATGTATTAAACAGTCAGCATGTTCTGGTCCTTCTGACAGCGCAGGCAGATAACAGCATTACTTTGTTGTTGGGACTTATTATTGTAGGACTGGGATTTAATTTTACTAATTAATGCAAAGCCATCTTATACCCACAGCTAATTTACTAAGCAGGACAATCTTCACGATCACATGTCTGTTTTGAATTTGTTAATTTTCCCAACAACCAAAATGAATTTCAATTACCAAAACTATACTTGATTCTAAAACTTCATAAAGATCATCACAAACAAAAGAAATCATAGCGAGTTTCAGTAATATTCTACAAGACGTTTTCTTTACTCCGTACCAAAACTTTAACAGTAGTGAAGAAGAAACTTCAGATAGCCTGATAAGAAAGAAGAATTTATTGACAATGCTATTTGTAAAAGTTCATAAATTGTCGTGAGCCGACCATCGATACATAACATCATTTAAATGCTGTTTTTAAATACATAAGCTATCACAGACATATAACATTTGGTCGAAATAACAAAAAGAGCATTTCCCAACAATATGCTAAAATTATTATTTTGCTTGAATAGCATTTGAACCATTAAAAAAAATTCGCGTTTTTCTGAGACAACCCTCGTATGATGTGGATTTTTAAAATTGCAAGGAACTTTTTGAAAAATTGAAATCACAAATATTTTACGAAAAGCATCAAAACTTACGTCTTTCCATGTTTAACACAACTATTCCCTTCGATTAATTATAGTTCAGGCTTTTTGATATCAATGACACCTTTTGTGCAATAAAAGCTCGAAAATTTACTTACCTTGCCTTGGTCATTTGCAAAAAATATTCTACTCCCTGCTTGGAAAGCATATAGTAATCGGGATGTCCGTCCGACCGTCTGTCTGTCCATCCGTCCGTCCGTATGTTACGCTTCCTGGTACCAATCTCTTAACAGCAACTACTCTTATACCACGGAATGAAATTTAATGAGACTTTCACAGAATTTCACAGAATTTTTGTTATAGAGTGCCATAGTGCACCTCCTATATTACTTTTTGATCGGACACATATTTGGAGTTTTCCAGAGCAAAATATTGACAATGCCATTTTTTCTATGATATTGAAGAGTACCCATCTCTTATCCGCAACTCCTCCTATACCAATGAATGAAATTTAAAAGTACTTTCACAGATTCTTTTTAACATAATGCCATTGTGACCTCTTATTTTTCTTTCTGATCTGACACATATTTCGGATCTCCAAGAACAAAGTACGGACTTTTACATTATCATCATATGGAAGGCGGGGGTATCATTTAGTGACCTTGTTGCTTACAGTACCTTTACCTTTGTTTAAAAACATTATGATTGTACTCTGAAGTTGATGCTAAAAGATTGTTTGAGTTTCTGATTGAAAATGTCTGCGTTATTTTTGAAGACAAAGTCTTCTATCGATCTACTGGAGTCTTAGGGGTACCAATTGCGCACCGTTATAAGCCTATCTATTTTTGCATTCATATGAAGCAGAAGCTGTCAAAAATATTATACGTGAAAAGAAGAAAACACTCGCTGTGGACTTCAACTCGACGACATTTAGATACTAGTATATCAACGACGTAAAATATTGTCAGTTAACAATGGTTATATTTTCATTCCTATGTCAATGATATATCCTGGCGGGCTTGAAATAAAAGATATCATAAAGTCTAGGGATGTGCGATTTTATCGGTATACCGGTATATCGCGATTTTTTGTTGCCTGATACGTATCGTGATACGGAGACCTAAATACCGGTTTTTAGGTACATATTATAAAGTCCAGAAATTATTCATATATTTGTTCAATCTTTCAAATTACAATTGCAAAAAGTATAAAGAATGTTGTTAAAAGTGAAAAGAACGGCATCTTACCATCCAAACATGATTGATTTTATATACATAAAAATTTCAAGAATGTAAAATTTTGTTTTTCTGGCATATTTTTTAGAAAAATAATGACTTTTCATATAATATCATTGTAAAAACTGCTTTTAAAAATATCATGATATTATCGTGATATTGTGGGGAAAAACCGTGATATATCGCGATACGAAATTTTTGGCGATACCCATCCCTAAACTTTATTAAAGTCTGTCACATCTGTTTGATATTTGGATATTTTTCTTGAATAAGACGCTAATAGTATTTTAACAACCAAGCTTTATGAAAAACGTGACGACTTTAATATTACAATCCTAATCTACCTTTACCAATGCAGCAATATATAAAGCCAGGTGACTTTTATGAGGAAAAAGCAAAATTGTGTAAATCAGCTTAATGTATGTTTTTTTAATTGCTTTTCCTCATTAAGTTCACCTTGGTTGGTATATTTTTAAAAAAGTTTATATTATATTTTTAGCATAAAGCTAACACATTCTGAAATTTATTTTCATCTTTAAATCTTAAGTGAGTGTGAATTGTCCATATTTTTAATTTCATTGAAGTGTTAATTAAATAATAGTGCTAAAAAGTCATTTCTTTTATGTAAGGAGAAGCAATAGGTTATTGCGTGAATGTAATATCAGTTCAATATGTTTTCCTTAGCTTGAAACCTAGTTCACTTCTTTGTTTTCATATATTTCTTACGAAGAAATTCAATAAAGTTGGTTACTTCAGCAGACTCGTTTAAATTCATCATTTCGTAAGTTCTATGGTCGATACAACGATTTTGTCAGCGAGCACAGATTATCAATGGGTCAAATGCTGACTGACGTCTTATATACTAATTGTTGAATTGACTAAGGATTTTTCCGTTAATTTTCTATCATGACATGTAGCACAGGGCGGGTGTGACCGGTTGGCAGGGGATGCTCACTACTCCATGGCACCTAATCCCACCTCTGATGTTTTGAAGGTCCGTGTTTGCTCTGCTCCTATTTTAAACTTGAATACTGTTCGTTATCTCCATATGTTTCATTACTGTAAATTATTTTTGAGGGGTCAAATTTTGTTGTAGTGGATATGATTTTGTGCGTTTTACCGAAGCACTAAAACATTTGAAATTTGCAATCAAAAACATGCACACACATAACAAAGAAATTTTAAACTTGTGTTTTTAATCGAGAGAAAATTTTGAATTAAACCTTCCGATACACTCAATCATCACGGTCGCTCAGTTGGTAGTGGGCTGAATCTTTAATCGGAGGGTCATGAGTTCGAATTATGGCTACGACTGACTAAAACGATAAACATAGCTAGCAACTGTTCCTTAGAGAAGAAAAAATGTTACAACATTCTATTTGAATATATATCCGAGCATTTTTTTTCATCAGAAATAACCTTTGCTTTCCAGGAACATTTGCAAAAATAATTGATTGATTGTTATTCTAACGTTCCATTGGAGATTTTTCAATTATATAGAGACGTCACCATATAGAGATTTCACCATATTACCGTGAAGGGATTTAAATTTTGACATATATTAGGCACTCAGGGTCACTGAGCATTGAGTGTTTATTGCGTTAACGCCTGCTTGTGATTATTTAGTTTGTCTTCCGAAGGACCCACAACTTTCACTTTAAAGTGCCGAGCGCATTGCAAAGGAACAGCTGCTACCCATTTTTGTCGACTTAAGTAATTCGCGGTCGAGATTCAAAATGACGTCGTCCGACCACGGATCGAGCGCTCTACCGACTTATCTACCGTAAACAGTTGTAAAAACTCTTGATACAGGGATAAATATTTATTATGTTAAAATATGAAGAAGGCGAAGAATTCTAATTTATTTAATTCGAAATAATCATTTGAAAAGTAATTCCAATAGCCATACCAGCATATATATTTAGTATCATTTCAAAGAAGAGACCAACACACCTTTTTAAGGGGAAAATCATCTTTGCGTGAAACAGATTGAAGTCCTTAAGTCCGCTTAAATGGTCGTTAGCCACTAGTACCTTGAAATAACGCTATATTTGCAGTCCAAGCTTAAGCTAGTCCTAATTCCCGATACCATGCAAGATGTTTGAAACGCAATTTTTTACTGGTTCTTTAAATAAAATAATGTTTGTATGTTAGGAATTTTAATGAGTTTTCAAACATTGTGCTTATTAATACAAACATTTTTAACGGAAGTTGCATTTTAAAGGCTGTTTGAATCGTAAGTTTACCTCCAATATTTGCACAAATTAAAAGCTTTTTACAACTCTGAACACACACTGCAAGATAATAATCGAATTTACATAGACAGAAATTTCTGACAGCATGGTTACGGGTATGGAGGTATATATAAATCACATGTGTTGCAAACAATGATAAATTTTAGTGTTTTAGGGGTTAACAGATGACTCATAATTTATAAGTTAATAATCATCAACAGGGCTTTATCTACAGATATCTTCTAGTATGAAGTAAAAGAGGCAATCCATTTGTATTCGTACTTTTTTTATTTTTTCATTGTTAGCCTTCGTACATGCATCGCATTCATTTTAAAAAAAAATTAACATCTATCAAAAAAAATACTTTTTTATTAATGTCTGCTAAAGTATTTAATTCAATTGATAAGTTTCTTGTCACCAATACAAATAGTTGTTAGTGGTTAATTGCACATATTTCAGCTTGTCTGTAAACATGTGCCGTTATCAAATCTTTTCTCTTTCTAATTTTGCATTAAACTAATATTAATTTGGATTTATATACTGTGTAGATTTAAAATTTGATTATTTTGTTGATAATTGTGCGTGTTAGTCTGTGGTGTAATCCGGAATCTTGGAACGGGAATTTATAGGCATCTCGCTCATCACTCTGAATTTACAGCATCCCAACTTCCTTCTTCAATCAAAGCCTGTAACCAGCGAATGCTTTAGTAAAAATATACCCTCCCATCCAAACCCCCCATATAATTACTTTGTTGGACTTGTTCACTGTTTCTGCCGTTAAGTTTTATACTTTCAGATACGAGGAATTGATTACAGAGACGGGGATCCTTGGACCTACATCTCGATACCAGAAATTGTCTACAGAGACAAGAATCCTTGGACCTACCTCTCGGATACCAGGAATTGTCTACAGAGACAGAAATCCTTGGACCTACATCTCGTCACAGGGATTAATTTGAATGGTCGATTCGAAGCTGTGTGAAGCTGGTTG
>NW_026928660.1:0-34080 GCF_032062105.1 Saccostrea cuccullata | reverse complement strand
ATCAATAAATTAATGATTAATAAAATAATAGTTTTAATTCTTCCTTTCAAAATGTCTCATATCCTATCTACTAATATAGTCTTCTTACTATTGAGGACAATATAAGTATTATACGATCCGCTTTACAGAGTTACGTCCCTTTCTAAGATCGAAGATAAAGATTTAAAATACATATGGTCATTTCATTAACCTGAAATTATTTTCCCATCTAAACAATAAAAGCTAGTGTATTTTTCATTTAACAATAGTTTTGACAGTAACATTTTATTTTGAAAGTTTAATAAAGAAAAACGACAATTTATAGAATCTTGATTTAAATTCTTCATAAGTATCAAAAGCTGTCTCCGGAGAACACTTGGTATATAAACAACGTAAGAAACTTTGAAGTGTGGAAGGTTACAATCTTTATTTTCATGTTACACTTCTATCTACAGTCTCTCAACTGAAAGACAATAATCTAAATAGAAACAAAAAATAGTACATGTATAAGATGTAAAGCATATATCCACATTTACAATTAACTTCACACAACTGTATGACATGAACTGGTGCCACCATGTACATCAACACCAATTATAGAGTATTAACGGAAAGCTTAAACAAAATTCCATATACATTTCATCGTTATTTGGTAAACCAAAAAAAAAAAAAATTAAAAGGCCTGATTATTTCAGAATGCCTTATACTTAATATGCTTAATCTATTCCAAACTTCCCCTCAAGTGTATACAACTAACAGATTTTTTTGTTATTATGTTCCCCAAACGAAGTTGGGGAACATATTGTTTTTACTCTGTTTCTTATTATGTTCCCCAAACGAAGTTGGGGAACATAGTGTTTTTACGCTGTTTCTTATTAAGGTCTTCCGTCTTCACGGAAGACCTTATAGTGATTCTATTGTTTCTTATTATTATTATTATTATTATTATTATTCTTTTTTTTTAGACAAAATTTTGTGTGCAGGCGATTTCTCGTAAACTATTTGGTGGATTTCAATGAATTTTTCAGGAATTATAGGTCAATATATGAATTTTATATAAAATTCCGTTTGTTGGAAAATTCGGAACCAGTGCCAAGTTATGGGCAATTTCCTGATTTTAAAATTCAATTTTGTCTTCGAGTGTTCTCGAAAACGGCTAAAGATATTAACTGGAGACTTGTTAGAGATGATAGACCATGAGTTATAGATGTGCAATTTTGACTTCGTTTGCGTCGTAAGTACTTCCGGTTGCTACAGGAAGTGAATTCAAAATATACACTTTTTCAACTTTTTTTGTTTTTCAATATTTTTTGTGATATAATTAATGGTAATTAAGACCCTACTGGAAAGGCCTAATATATAATTTATCTAAGAATTGATCAATCCACACACTAGATATTGGCATTTAAAAATCTGAAGCGTGTCCAAGATGGCGGCGGTCTCGGTAAACTCCGCCATTAAGCAGAGTGGGTCTAGAAGGTCAGCTGAGCGTTTAGATGAAGGAAACTTCTACCAAAAAGATTTATGAAATGTAAAGGATTCTTTTGATTACTACATCGCATTTAAGTTGCATTGAGTATACTTTTAACATGAGGTTTCCTCAAACTTCTATTGAAATTGCTTTTGTCTGCATCTCAAAGTAGAATACAACATGACTACAAGTGGAAATACGATGTTTTCAGTCTTTTATTTTGCACCAGGGAAAACGTATCCTAAACCATGGTTATAATACTTTTCAAGAAACTTGCCTGACTTAATATTCACTATTTTTCTGAAGTATGACTTGATTTCTGTTTATTTTTCTTTACGCAGGCTTGTGACATATTAAATTAATAGAAAAGACAAAAATAAGAAAAACATTTTTAAAAGATTGTTTATTAAAGGTTATATGAATATTCTTGTAATAAATGCAAGTTATTGACATAAATAGTATCAGATTCCTTGACCGTCGGAGGACGAGTGATTTTTTTTTCAGTGAAACATTCCAGTCTTTTCATGAACGTGTAACTCCTCTCCACTTTGGGGGTAAACAGGATACAAAATTCGTGGAAAATCTTACCGAATCTTACCGAATTCACAGCTTTATTGTTACTTGGGCGTATACGAAATTATATTTGTATAATGTGATAAATATTCTCGTACTTTCTAACGCTCGAAATTCTGGTCATAAGAACATACATTTCTAATTGAAGCTATCACATCCATTAAATAAATCAAACATTTCAAAGGAATAGCATTAAGAACTACTTGTGACGTTTGGCACGAAATAATGCATCATGACCCGACTTAGTAGTAGACAAATGGCGACAATAGTGCAGAAATATATAACATTGGCATGCCTGTATATGGAGTTGCATGGGATAAAAAGTTGAATACATATCGAAAAAAGGAAAGAAAACTGTATCATCTGTTCATCATTAATCTATCCTAAAAATTACTGTTAAAATTCAAGTTACAAATTCCGATGTAATCATCTTGACAAAAGTTTGGCAAGCTGGCTGTCATTTTACAATTCCAAACTGAATTTTTTTAAAAAAATGTAATGGATGTTGGAATAAAAAAAGCAATCTCGCGATATTCGAATGTTAAATTTGAAGCGGGTTCCCAAAGGTGTACTGGGTACCGCAATGGATTATCACGCTGGCGACACGGATTCGATCCCCCGTGTGTCCGATTTTTAAAATCACTTTTTCAGTTTGATTTTAGGTTGTTTTTTTCTGAATCGGACGGAAGACCTCTCGTTGCTCGCAACGAGTTTCGTTTCTAGTTATTATTATTATTATTATTTTTCTTCTTCTTCTTCTTCTGGAACTTTTTTGTCCGGGAATGAACTTGTAAACTATTCGTCCGATGTAGGTAAAACCTTTTTAGGGTTAGTAGACATGTTAATGTAGATTTGCGGAATCAAGGTCATTTTGCGCGCACGTGCTTGCAAGAGCGTGCACGTGCAACACGTGAAATGACCAATATAATATATATAGCCACAACTGTTCTATTTTTAGATGAAATGCTTTGAAACTCATAATGTGAGGATATATTAGTAGTATAGACATGACGACATGGTGAAAATAGCAAGATCTCACGCGCATGCACGTGCACTTCGCTCTGATTGGCTGCAACTAAAGTCTCAATATCTTTCTTGTTTTTTGACTAAATCCTTTGAAATTTTGAACATAGCCATGTATTAGGATATCCTACAACATGAAATAAAGCAATTATCATGAAAACACGTGCATGCACGTGCGCTGCAATCTGATTGGCTGAAACTTTAAACAGCTATATCTCCCTTGGTTTTCAACCAAACAGGATGGGATTTGGAACATAGATAGATATAATGGACTTCTACAAGTAGGTATGGTCACCATGCACATGCATACACGTATGTGTACATGTGCTGCAATCTGATTGGCTGAAACTTTAAACAGCTATAACTCTCTTAGTTTTCACCCAAACGGGGTGGAATTTAGAACATAGATAGATGTAATGGACTTCTACAAGAAGGTATGGTCACCATGCTCATGTATGCACGTGCGTGCACGTGAAATGAGTAAAATCAAACATACACTTGAATGAGCGTATTTTATTAATAATTTTGGATTAAATACTTTAATATTCCGTGTATTAAAATATAGATTGTGCAGACAAGATGATAAGGTCATGACACAAATGCATTCACATGTGCACGCGTGAAATGCTAAAGTTTAAATGATTTTTGTACACTTCTTTGTAAATGTTGTTAAAATCTCAGATGCATAGAGTTTGTCTTATTTAATGAAGCTTACAGGGAATATGGCACCAAAAGGGAGTTGGGGAGCGTTTGGGGAACATCTGTAACGGTCCCCGTTACAATTAGCACTAGTTATTATTATTATTATTATTTTTCTTCTTCTTCTTCTTCCTGTAACTTTTTTGTCCGGGAATGATCTTGTAAACTGTTCGTCTGATGTAGGTAAAACCTTTTTAGGGTTAGTAGACATGTTATGTAGATTTGCGGAATCAAGGTCATTTTGCGCGCACGTGCTTGCAAGAGCGTGCACGTGCAACACGTGAAATGACCAATATAATAGATATAGCCACAACTGTTCTATTTTTAGATGAAATGCTTTGAAACTCATAATGTGAGGATATATTAGTAGTATAGACATGAAGACATGGTGAAAATAGCAAGATCTCACGCGCATGCACGTGCACTTCGCTCTGATTGGCTGCAACTAAAGTCTCAATATCTTTCTTGTTTTTTGACGAAATCCTTTGAAATTTTGAACATAGCCATGTATTAGGATATCCTACAACATGAAATAAAGCAATTATTATGAAAACACGTGCATGCACGTGCGCTGCAATCTGATTGGCTGAAACTTTAAACAGCTATATCTCCCTTGGTTTTCAACCAAACAGGATGAGATTTGGAACATAGATAGATATAATGGACTTCTACAAGAAGGTATGGTCACCATGCACATGCATACACGTGTGTGTACATGTGCTGCAATCTGATTGGCTGAAACTTTTAACAGCTATAACTCTCTTAGTTTTCACCCAAACGGGGTGGAATTTAGAACATAGATAGATGTAATGGACTTCTACAAGAAGGTATGGTCACCATGCTCATGTATGCACGTGCGTGCACGTGAAATGAGTAAAATCAAACATACACTTGAATGAGGGTATTTTTTTAATAATTTTGGATTAAATACTTTAATATTCAGTGTATTGAAATATAGATTGTGCAGACAAGATGATAAGGTCTTGACGCAAATGCATTCACATGTGCACGCGTGAAATGCTAAAGTTTAAATGATTTTTGTACACTTCTTTGTAAATGTTGTTAAAATCTCAGATGCATAGAGTTTGTCTTATTTAATGAAGCTTACAGGGAATATGGCACCAAAAGGGAGTTGGGGAGCGTTTGGGGAACATCTGTAACGGTCCCCGTTACAATTAGCACTAGTTGTTTTATACCCCCCCTTCTCTCTCTCTCTCTCTCTGCATGTTTTTTTATTCCACTTATCCTGTCAACAACTAAAATTGAAATTTTCTGGGGAAAAATTTAAAAAAAAAAAAAAAATGAAAAAATTAAAAAAAAAACTTGCTGCGGGTGCAATAATTTTATACAGAGGAGAGAGAGAGAGAGAGAGAGAGAGAGAGAGAGAGAGAGAGAGAGAGAGAGAGAGAGAGAGAGAGAGAGAGAGAGAGGGGAAGCCATGTATTATTTAATGACTACTGAGTACTGGCATGCAATGTACCTAATTATTAAATTATAATGATTTTAATTGGAGTGATGAATCATGAAAAACAGTCTTAATTAAAACCATTTGATTAGTATTGTCATAAAAGGGATGAATTGCAGATTGATTTTCAATTTATTAATTCTGAAAATCTGTATAAATTTGTAAAAGATCAATTAAATTGAAATCAGTGAATTATCCCTATTTCACACCTTTGAAAATATATTGGAGAATTTTGCCCGAAGGAATGTTCTCACACCTTTCAGAGTTTCAGTCTATATGATGATATACCCGGTATATACACATATTCAAGAATTCATTTCCACACAGACTGATCATTACACGAGCCATTTCCTGTTTACTATATCCATTTGTGTATACATAGCTGGTTTCAGAGTAACTAGCTACTCTTATTTTTTTTTTTTAAGTTTTCCTAGTAAAAAGCACATTTCAAAGTGTTCATTGATGAAAATACAAAAAAAAAATAATAATAATAAATAAAAATAAAAAAAATAAAAAACTTTTTTTGTAATTTTACCAATTGATAATTATTGTGTTATTGCCATTGAAAACAGTCATTGACATATTGATAAATTTCCAAATACTTGGATGTAAGCAGAGACATAATAACTGTTATTTATGTCTCTGACATAAGGCTGCATGGTTTGCTCATTCAAAATCAGTTGCAACTTATTTTCATAAATAAGAATTCATACATGTATTATTCAACTTCTTCATATATTTCTTATAAAACAGATTAAAATGTACTGTATCTTCATGGAATACTTTTCCAACATTTCTTTTTAATTTTACCAAATTAATTTGTGAATGCCTACATATAAAATATGACCTTTTCTATTAAAATGTTCTTACTGGTGCAGATTATAACCACTTAAAACAGAATTGAGACTTAAAATTATGAATTGTAAGAGGACTGAAATTTACATAGGGAGAATCCATCATCATGTTATACTCAGTCAATCGTACTAGTGTGTTCTCTTAACTGGCCATAACTTTTTCATTTTTCAATGAAATTTGGCAAGTATGGTTTTATTTTTTTTGTAAAAGTATGGTCTTTCTTAATCTAAAATGATAAATTGTTAAACTAAAAGAGAAAAAAAATTTATATAGGGAGAATCCATCATCATGTTATACACAGTCAATCGTACTAGTGTGTTCTCTTAACTGGCCATAACTTTTTTCATATTTCAATGAAATTTGGCAAGTATGGTTTTATTTTTCTTGTAAAAGTATGGTCTTTCTTAATCTTAAATGATAAATTGTAAAACTAAAAGAGCTAGAACATAAATTTTTATATAGGGAGAATCCATCATCCGGTTATACACAGTCAATCGTACTAGTGTGTTCTCTTAACTGGCCATAACTTTTTCATATTTCAATGAAATTTGGCAAGTATGGTTTTATTTTTCTTGTAAAAGTATGGTCTTTCTTAATCTTAAATGATAAATTGTAAAACTAAAAGAGCTAGAACATAAATTTTTATATAGGGAGAATCCATCATCCGGTTATACACAGTCAATCGTACTAGTGTGTTCTCTTAACTGGCCATAACTTTTTCATATTTCAATGAAATTTGGCAAGTATGGTTTTATTTTTCTTGTAAAAGTATGGTCTTTCTTAATCTAAAATGATAAATTGTAAAACTGAAAGAGGACATAAATTTATATAGGGAGAATCCATCATCATGTTATACGCAGTCAATCGTACTAGTGTGTTCTCTTAACTGGCCATAACTTTTTCATTATTCAATGAAATTTGGCAAGTATGGTTTTATTTTTCTTGCAATGGCATAAACTTTCTAAATCTTACAAGATAAGTTGCAAAAGAACTGAAATTTACATGGGTAGAATCCATCATCATGTCATATTCAGTCAATCGTACAGGTGTGTTCTCTTAACTGGCCATTTAACTTTCTTATTTTTCAATGAAATTTGGCAAGTATGGTTTTATTTTTCTTGCAATGGCATAATCTTTCTAAATCTCACATGATGAATTGTAAGAAAACTGAAATGTACATGGGGAGAATCCATCACCAGGTTATATTCAGTCGATCGTACCAGTGTGTTGACTCTTAAATGGTCATAAGTTTTTCCTTTTCAATGAAATTTGGCAAGTATGGTTTTATTTTTCTTGTAAAAGCATGAACTTTCTAAATCAAAAATTATAAAATTGCAAAATAAGGACTGAAATTTTCCTAGGAAGATTATCCTCAAACAGTCATATATACTGGTGAGTTCTCATAAAGGCAGTTTATAGTATGGTATAATTTTTTTTTATATGGATAGGGGTGTTTTTAAACCTTAAAAAATAATCCAATATTTTAATACTTGAGAAACCTTTTTACTACTTATTTTAAAATTATCCCTAACACAGGTAAAGTTTGACACCTAGGGTATTCCACTGTGTATCCATTCAGGTAGACTGCTAGCTCCAAGGTATTCACACCTGTATAAAATTAGCCCCTCCCACACCTGGAATAACCTGGAATAAAAAATACTACCTGGTAAAAATTCTCTGTCTTTAAATGACCATATCTTTTTTTTTTTCAATGATATTTAGCCAATTTGGAATAAATTTCTTGTATTTAGTAATTCTAACTTTATCAAAGTATATGTTTATATATATATTTTTGAAATATTTAAGGAAATGAGAGACTGTTTTCTACTCAAGGCTATAAGTTTTAAAAATTTAAATAAATTATTGAAAAATGGAGGAGCTTTGTAGCTGCCTTATAGACATAATTAATATTCAAAAATAAATATTAGATTTTATATAGTCAGTCCGTACCTGTTTCATTGTATGAATTTATTAGAGTCCTTGATCATGCTGACCGGTGAAACCTTGAGGGCTATAGGTCTTTAGCTTCTTTCATTTTATTTCATGTAAATTTGATTGGTGTGGTATTTTTATTCCATAACACCTTCCAAACGCTACCATGATTAAAAATTCATTTACCATGTTTACACAGTAAAAAAAAAGTCCTTACAGTACACATTAGACCCTAATAATCTACACAATGAAGTGATGCAGAAGACCACATGAAAGTGATCGACATTTCAGTTGTATTCATTGTTGTGGCTTTGTTGTTAAATATATAAGAAATTAATTAAACCATTAAAATTCAATTGTTTGTAGTTTGTATGTAGTCATCTGTCCATCTGTCAGTTGAATTGTTAAATCATGATCCCAAGGGGTATTGTGGGGCCACAATATCAGTGAAAACAGAGGGGAAAAGGTTAAGAAATGTTTTTCCTAAGTGGTAGATTGGGGCCAAACTTTTCAAACTTTCCAAACTGAGTTCCTACCCAAAGTGCTCCAGTGAGCAATGTGGTCCCTGGCCCTTTTTTTTTTTTTTTTTTTTTTTACATTGCTTTAAAAGTTAATAAATATACATGGGGTATATCAAAATATTACCACAATTTTAAAATCTGTACTTTGTCATGATTATTGTAATGATCATTCAAACATATAATCAGGTAATAATTGGTCCTATTTGCATGTTACATGCAATATAACACTTTTATAGCTTTTTTCAAATGAATTAATAAATTTAAATCATAAAAAAGAGATGAAAGAAGACGAACTGGGTTTTTTTAATCACTTTAAAGAAAGCATTTTTCTGGTTTAGGATTGAGAAGCTACTCCATTTACAGATTATTTAGAATGGGATATAATGGGATTTATTCCCAAATCAGGGCCAGTGGGCATAAACATCTATAAGTATAATATACTTAACTTTTGTCAGTGTAGCTGAAAAACAAATTCCGGATAAATTTAACAGTTTAGTCTTTGAATTTTGCGCTATTTGTCAGAGTCACCCATATGTTTCTTAGAGTAAGACTTATACATACGGAAAGAAAAAGATGTGGGTGACAATGGTGCCAAAGTGAGGAATTATCAAGGAGAGAAGTATCACAAGTTATGATTTGATCTGGTCTCTTTCAATCAATTTCAAAAACATTCTTTGAAAAGTAGAGAAGTTTTTGTCTTTGTTTGAATCAAGTCCATTATGCTACAAACAGCAGAGCTTAAACTAAACTACATGTAAGTAGAACAACTATCATTACTATGTGATTCACGATCAACTCACAACAGTGTTCAATAACAGGTCACAGGACTGAGGAGTCGGCAGTTTTATCAGTAAAATAGTGAAAACAATAACCTGTGAGCTACGCTAGCGTAAACAAAGTCACGTTATTTCTTACATTGTTTTTCTGATAAAATTGCCTGTACCGCCTCCAATGTCTTTTTTTTATATTCATTTCTTTCCCCCACTTGGAATATTAGATTAACTTTCAAACTTTTAATCCGTATTTGTTTACTTTTTCACTTACGGGTCAGTCAAAAAAAAAAATTAATTCCCTTCTTATCATGCTTATGCCATGTCTAATTTACATATGCAGTGATAAAATGTATTATACTATATCAATGAATTTGAAAAAAAAAATTAATTAATTAAATTGTTACAAAGTTGATAAAAAATGTACATGTATTGTACTTAATTTATGTTGCAACTCCAAACAATATTTATTTTATAATTCTTACTTAATAATTACAAGCATTAAGAGAAATAATGTGGGTTTTTTTACCCCACATAAAAAATATGGGATAATAAACCCCACATTTTATTTTTAGTGAGACGTGGGTTAAAAAACCCCACGAAAAATAATGTGGGTTATTTAACCCCATGGGGTGAAAAATAAACCCCATGGGGTTTTTGTGGAGTTTTTTGTGGGGTATTTTTAAGTTCATGTTTCCCCATGGGATTTTTTTTTTTGAACTCAAATATCTCAAAAACTAGCAGAAAATGTTGAATTTTTTTTTTCATAAATCAATTTGATTATAAAAACCCCACCATTTAAAAAAAACCCTAAGATGATAGCTTTTAAGGAAAAGGGTGCGCAAGTTCGGAAAAATGTCCATTCCGAAGTTGTCCGTCCCACTGTTACATGCAGCTGAAATGTGAAAAAGTACGCAATTAAAATAATGAATGTCCCTGTCTGGTACCCCTGTTACATCGATTGTTGACATCAGAGTTATCTCTCCTATTTATATTTATAGAAAATACAAACAATTTTGACTATCGTTCTTACACATTCTTGCTAGATTTGTAAAAAAAAAAGTGGAAGATGTATGTTTAGTTTCAACATTTGTACAAACAATTTAACAACAGTTTAAGCAGTATGCACCGATGAATCAATGTTTACTTTACATGTGATCGACGCGATCGCAATGTATATTTGAGAGTGGTGGAGCGGATCTAGTTAAAGAAGTAGGAAGACAATATTTTCCTTTGCAATATTTTTTTACGATATACCCTGTGTAAGATGTATTCTAAAAATGGTATAAATATGTAAATAAAATTTATCTAGAGTATAAAGGTTCAATATGCTATCAGAAAACACCTTGTCTACAGCTTCTATAGATCTATACATTTAATTACGTATGTAGGAAAACTATTGGTATTATAGAGACGTATTTAATAATGTTTGTTAAGAAACCAGTTCTAAATGTTTTTATTTATATCTATTAAAATCAGTGGATTAGGAAATTCAGATATTGATTAAATTAATTTATAAATGAAAATAAATTCCACATGTTGGAAACAGCGATAAAAACTGGATGCGTCAAAAGTCAAAACACGTGGTTAAAAAATATGCGTCGAAGTTCACCGTCAGTCTGCAACGTCACATCTTTATGACGTTATTTCTCTGTTTTAGCAAAAATGCCATAAGGACCCTTTTGTCATGGGCGCAATCATATATGATAGAACAATTAACACGCAGTATGAAAAGCATCACGTTAAAAAATATTGTAGCGATAACCACAAGGTCTCTAGATATAGAAATTGTCATTTGGACAGTACTGTACAAAGTTTAAATGTTTAGGTAAAGCGTATCGTACAACTATAAAATTTCCGATATGCTTACAGAGCGACAAAATCCGTGTGGGCATATGGCTCGCCTAATCCACCCAGATTCTTCATTTCAAAACATGCTTTAAACATGTGGAAAAGGAGTAATATACTGTAATTTGGCATTGTTTGGAAGCTAGTTTGATCTAAGGTCAGATCACTTTAACTGTTGAAAAATACCACATAATAATTTTGTTGAGTTACATGTAGCTGTCAGCAAAAGAAAAAATTAATAATGATTTTGTACCTGCTTTTTGAGACATATATTGAAAAATTATTCAATTATCCTTTCGAAAAATGCCCTATGGCGGCCATTTACATAGCATATATTGTCAATAAGATCTGCTACTAATGAAACAAATGTAAGTTAATAATCAAAGCAACCATATATAAAGGGAAAATAGCAGGCTACTAAAGATAATTCATAGGAGAAACATCCAGAAAAAATTTGTGTGACTCTTTGAAAGATGGTAAATGTCCATCATTTGATATGTTTGGTATTACCCAATGGCTCCTATCCGTACTACTTTTAATTCTGACAATAGGGGGATCAGAATACAAACTCAAGATGATGTTTAGGTCAAGGAAGACTTAGATTTTAAAGGTCAGCTTAGAAGGTTTTTAAAGCCTGTTTTAACTTCTTATTTCGGAAGTTGATACCTAAACAAGAATTGTAGCACGATTATTATTTTTTTACCCTCTTAATACACAGGTAAACATTTCACAAATACAAAACTTAGGTAGAAGTGACTGATATGAGTTATCTGCCCCTTAGTGGAACATGGCGTCGCCCATGCTGTGCGAGTCTACCGAAAGTGACACGGACGAAAGCATACCAGAAATCGACTTAACCGTTGAAATACAAGCCAGTTAAAAGACAAGAAACAGCAAAACAGCCACTGGACAATGAAAGTGATTCGGGGCAGTCGGTACATGTACAAGGCAGCGTCCATAGCGACGATGAACGCCTACCGTCAGACATGCACTGGTACAAAGTCATACATGTATGTATAAGTAGTATGAACTAAAAGTTTATGAAATGATCAGCAGAAATAAGTTTAAGAATCTTGTATTTAGAAATAGATTAAAAGTATACTGACTGTAGGTTTGATAGTTCATCATGTAACGTACGTACATGTACATATCAGCATGTTGCCCTGTATTGGTATACACAAGTATACAGCAAAACTCGTTTAGTACGAACACGGATATTGCAAATTTGCGGATATACATGTAGCGAAGTCATCTTAGATTCCTAGCTATATAAATTTAATGAATTTCTTGTACGGTTATAACAAATTACGGATATAGTGAAGTAATTAGTGAGGGAATCATTTTTGATTTTTGGGTGCAGGTGTTACTGTAAAAACTGCATCTCTATGCCAACTGCAAGAGAATGCCAATCTTGCCATTATTATGCTGATATTAAGTCAAAAAATTGATGAGAGAAGAGAGACCTGCATCACTGAACATGAGGGTTTTGCTGCAAACTGTCTCAACAGATGGGTTCTAGAGACATCTTTATCGAAAAATTTGATACTTTGAAAAACTTTATCGAAAACTTTGATACTTTGAAAAAACTTTATTGAAAACTTTGACACTTTGAAAAACTTTTACGAAAACTTTGAGACTTTGAAAAACTTTATCGAAAACTTTGATACTTTGAAAAACTTTGGCAAAAACTTTGACACTTTGAAAAACTTTATCGAAAACTTTGACACTTTAAAAAACTTTATCGAAAATTTTGACACTTTAAAAAACTTTATCGAAAACTTTGACATTTTGAAAAACTTTATCGAAAACTTTGACACTTTAAAAAACTTTATCGAAAACTTTGACACTTTGAAAAACTTTATCGAAAATTTTGACACTTTGAAAAACTTTATCGAAAACTTTGACACTTTGAAAACCTTTGGCGAAAACTTGACATTTTGAAAACTTTGACATTTTGAAAAACTTTATACTTTGAAAACTTTGATGCTTTGAAAAAACTTTGGCAAAAACTTTAATACTTTGAAAAACTTGGGTAAAAACTTTGACACTTTGAAAAACTTTGGCAAAAACTTTTGCACTTTGAAAAACTTTGGCAAAAACTTTGACACTTTGAAAAACTTTGGCAAAAACTTTGACACTTTAAAAAACTTTGACGAAAACTTTGACACTTTGATTTACTATAGTTATATATAGTAAACTATAGTTAACTATAATTAACTATATAGTATTTTTTGTTAGGGTATAGCCCATATATAGGCTAGGACAAATTCATACAGGTGTTGTATTTAAAAAAAAACCTCGTAATTTAAAGTACAATGTATGATGACAAACCTGAAGTTGACATCAAGAATATGCTTGAGTTTCTGATTGCCAATATCTATGTGGTTTTTGGAGACCAGGTATTCCAACAATCTGTTGGAATTCCCATGGGTAGAAATTGCGCTCCGTTATTAGCAGACTTATTTCTATATTCATATGAAGCAGAATTTATGCAAAATCTTATGCGTGAAAAGAAGAAAACACTTGCTGTGGCCTTCAACTCGACATTTAGATATATCGACGACGTATTGTCAATTAATAATGATAATTTCCATTCCTACATCGATACGATATATCCTAGTGAGATTGAGATAAAAGATACCACAGAGTCCGACACTTCTGCTTCATACTTGGATATTTTACTTCAAAAAGACACTAATGGTAATCTAACAACCAAGCTATATGATAAACGTGATGACTTTAACTTTTCTATCGTCAAATTCCCTTACTTATGCAGCAATATACCTTCATCACCTGCATACGGAGTATATATATCTCAATTGATTCGATACGCAAGAGCGTGCTCTACGTATGAACAATTTCTTAAACGAGGTAAATTATTGACAAGCAAGTTGATGAAACAAGAATATCAATAGTCTCGTTTGAAGTCATCATTTCGTAAGTTCCATAGTCAATACAATGACCTTGTCAGCAAATACAATTTATCATTGAGTCAAATGCTGACTGACGTTTTTCATTTCAATTGTTAGTCCATTATTTATACACTGAATTGACGACGGATTTTTTCCGTTATTTCCTGACCGGTCGGCAGGGGATGCTCACTCCTCAATGGCACCTGATCCCACCTCTGATGTTTCAGAGGTCCGTGTTTGCTCTGCTCTTATTTTGTAAATTGTTTAATGGACGTTGAGATTGAATACTGTTCGTTATCTCCATATCCTTCTACATTAAAACTAATCTTAACAATTATGGACGCAATTGAAATTTTTGTTAATCCATTTGTAAACTTTAAAAAAAAACTACACGTCTTTTCTCCAGAACATTCGATGTCTGACCTTGTTTTGGTACATATGAAAGATCTTCATCTGCTGTTTTACTTTCATGGCCTTTAGGATTTCAAACATAATAATACCGTATGAGGGGGATCCTGGCAAATTTGAAGATTGAATAAAATCAGTTGAAAAATATATGAACAATTTTCATTAAAAGGTCACGTTTCATTTTATAAATATGGAAGTTTTGAAAAAAATCAACGATTTGCAAAAATAGTTACATTTTTATCAGATGCAAAAAAATTTCACACTTAAACCCGAAGAAAATGTTCTGATTTTTGCAAAGATTATTGTCATTGGCCGAAGAAGCATATAAAGGTCGAGCATATGTAAATTTTCGTCAATATATTCACTGTTTAACTCAATACATTTCTACATTCACGGTTTAATGGACATTTAAATTGCACAAAATGTTCAGAATTTATAATGCATAATAAAACCTTTCAAGTTTCTTGTGGTATAGACGTATTTATGTGAAATACGGCAAAGACATGAAGACGTTTAACTTAGGGTGGTTGTCATTTTTACAGCACTGTATATGTGCATTGAAATAACCCGTCTTCCTTCACACATGTTACATCCTGTAAATATTTATATCTGTAAAAGAACTTATATATTCCTTATGTAAGAGTAATTCGTCAACTGTAAAAGTCAGCGCTTCTCGTAAAAGTATATTTGTCGATGGCTTTAGCATTTATGGTCTGTTGGTTTTTCAAACATGCTACACAGGGTTTTATTCATGCAACAATGATAATTACTGACAAACATTGATAAAATATATGAAACTATTATTTTCATTAAATTTCATTTTATAAATATGCAAGTTTTCAACAAAAACAAAGCAAAAATAGTTACATTTTTATCAGATGCAAAAAAAATTCACACTTTTGTACCCGGAGCACTGAAACAAACATTCTTGACGTTACCCGACGGAATTTAAATATACAAATGTATATTTTCTAAATATATTACTTTTTAACTCAAACATTTCTGATGTCATTTTAGTCAGTCATAAAAATGTGCACAAAATGTTCAGGTTTTATTCGTAAAATAATTTTCAACAATGCTGGACTCATATCTTGCAATCATCCAACCTCTTCCTTGTAAAGACGATTTTATTTATGGAAATACGGCAAAGACATGACACGTTTAACTTACAAAATTTTTTTTACAGCACTGTAATGTCGCAATGATAATCTTCCTTCACACATGACATCCTGTAAACTGTTTTTTCCAAAATTATATATTCCACTTAAATACTTAAGATCAGTTTTTAAAATATATTTCGGAAGTTTGCAGCATTTATGGGTCCGATGGCGTTTTTCGAAAGTCTACACAAATTTTATCACTGCTTTTTGTCAAAAATTTCAATGAACGTCCCTTATTCAAACAATCCGATCTGTAAAAGATTCTAACCTCTATTTCTCAGACATTTCTAAACTCTGAACGTTCAAATTTTGCAGGTTTGAAGATTTAACTTTTGTCAACCTCATTATGTAAAGGCAATCCGAATTTCCGCGGAATTTTACAAAATACAAATGATATTTATAAAGTAATAAATTATTTTTTAATCAAAATATTGCGGTGCTCCGGGTCACCATACTAAGTCTAATAATGAAGTCATGATTGTAATTATATATTTGAAATTGAATATAATTTTACATTTTGTAATTCTCATTTAGTATAGGATTATAGATATTTTGATATTAAATATCAATGACACTATATTTTTATTTAAATTTTAGCGTGTCCACGAACTTTACGGACAACCCTCGTACTGCATCTTTTTTAACTGGAGTCGACTGTACTCCATACATCGCGCTCTTGAAGGCTCAATAACAAAACAGTCTGGGCAAAATGTCGCTCGCAAAGTGTTTGGATGGCCAGTATTTTACAGTTTTGAGCTTTCTTACCCAAATATGGCATAATTTGGGATCGTCGGGGAAAGAAAACATAGATACACCCTGTCCATATCGGATAACACAGTTTGGCGCAGCACACAACACCATATTTTATTTTTCAATCTGCCATCGTCTGTATCGTGACGTTTAAGCGTCGGTAGTTTCAATATGGTGGGTTTATGTCAAGGGGCATAACTCGCACGCAATGTTGGGTCAGATTTCAGGTGTGACAACTTTTACCGTAAATATTTCAGTAATACATTCAGAGATAACAAAATGAGTAAAATAGTCTGAATTCTATTATATATTTGAAGATAAGAAGGGGTAAATTAAATGAAAATGACAGATCTTTTCGGTTGACCTGAAGATAAACTATGCAAAATGGGAATGTTCAATGGTATATGCATTTTATGTAAAAATCAAAGGGGGAAATCAACAATATTTTTTTCCATTGTAGGTTGATCAAACCAACACTTAAATTTATAGTCTAAGAAGACACATTTCTCAATGTGTTAGAACTAAATGAAAACAGGAAACTAGACCCACAAACAAAAAATTTGGCTACTTAAAAGAACCACAAAGCTCAAGAATATTTATTAACACTTAAATATGCATTTATAAGTGGTTATGATGGAAAACAAGAAAAGAGTTAAATACGAAAATGTAAAAGTAAATTGTTTAAGTATAAGCGCTGCCTTTATGACACATGAAATCAAATCAAATTTGTCTTTGCAATTATACATGTACGACTTTCCGAACTGCCAACTGAAGGGAGATAATAAAAAAGATAATTTACAAAAAAAAATTTAAACGAACAATTGAGTTTTAGAAACTTTCTCTTAATCCAAATGCCAAATTATCAAATGCATATAGTAAGCCTGATATAAGACGATAGGATGTTGATAAGCAATTCTTGTTGTAATATCTTTTCACAATCCTTTTTTTATTCTTTATGAATGATTAAAACATAAATGTACATGTAAAAAGTGTAAAAATCTTTCCTTTTAGACCTGAAATACCATTGAAATTTGTTCTCACCCATGTAAATAAAGGACCCATACTGGAGAGTGGCCTGGCCCTCAGTACAAGTAGAAGTGGGATTGATAGACTCTGTTTCTCTTATACAAATTTCCACTGTAACAAGGGTCATAAATACAAATGTAAATGGTATTATATCAAATATTAACAGAAACATTCGAAAAAGTTCAGCCTGTAGGATGCTTAAAGATTGATTTGTTTTTCCTGTCGTTCTTTGTTTTCATTGTTTGTTTTCATTTTGATACTAAAATTATACATACAAAAAATGTTATTCATGTAATTTACAATTGTTTATTTGATACAAAATGGTCACAGATGTTTGCGTCTCTGCTTATTATGTATTATGTAATATTTACATTTCCAAATACTTTTCTTAAGATTCTTTGCAAATAGGAAGACTGTTCATATTCTCATGAACTACCATTGGTGAGCATAGATATCTCTGTAGAAAAATACCAACGGAATAATTGGGATAGGTGTCATTTAAAAAATATTTAATTATGATTTCGTATTTGCTTTTTCAGGCATTTATTGGAAAGAAACTCAATAATCTTTACCCTTTGGGGTTCTTAAATAGCTTTATTGCCAATTAGATCAGTTGCTTATGAAGAAAAGGAAGTTAATAACCAATGAAGCCATATATAAGAGAGAAAAAAAACGCAGATTACATGTATACTGGAGATAATTCTAAGGGGAAAAAGTTTCAAGAAAAAATTCTTGTGTGACCATTTGACAGATGGTAAATGTACATAATTTGATATGTTTCGTATTTCCAAATGGCTCCTATTCGTACTACTGTTAATTCTGAATAAAAGAGGGATAGCAAAACAAACTGAAGATGATATTAAAATCAAGGAAGACTTTGATTTAAATATTACTCACATAATTATTCAGAGCATCCTTCTTTGTGGACCAGACATCGTTTGCGATAAGTCAATCCCTTCTTCTCTTGGAATACGAATTGACTCAGACGTGGTTCCTCCGAACAGGTGCCCTTATTGTACTTGTCAAGAATATGACTGTTATTCTTATTCCGAATGGTCTGATTATACCTGCTGTCCCGATTTATTCTTTCAAAAAGGTCTAGTAGAATGCACAGATACTTACGTTGTTCCATTCAGGTTTTCAAAACCAGATCTCATGGTGTCCCGTTGTCCGGTTGGTTCAGAGGCTATTTTATCCGATAACTGCACAAAGGAACATGAAGACAAAGACCGACTTACGCAACCACCGGTTGCTTCATCAACAAGGTGGATATCCTACAAAAATAAATATTGCGCTTTGTGTCATAACGAGACGAATAACATGGAATGGGTATTAGCTTTTAAGTGCCTAGTTCCAACGGATATCAACCATCGTTCCTCATCCGATGACCTTCTTGCTTTCGCCAGATCAGAATCCTGTGGCATTCATTTTGAGCATCCAGACATAGGAACAAGTATAAAGTTCTGTTCTACGCGTTACAATAAAAGAATTAGTGCATGCAATGTATCTGGCACATGGTTGCATTATTACGACCAAATACAAGCTGCATGTCAAAGTGGGTATGAAGGACGTTATGGTATGTTTAAAAATATTTTTTGCAAAATTTGCAACCCACCTAAATTTGAAGAGAAAGTTTTGATTACATCCTGTGAACAGTCAAGCATGTTTGAGGAAGCTTGTTTAAATTTGCCTTCGTTACAGGCTTCATTCCCCTATAAAAATCATTTTTGCTTTGTTTGCAACCACGGCGACAATAGCGAAGAATACTACAAAGATGTTAGATTCCTAGAGGCCAATGAGACATACTGGGGAAACGAATTTAAATTTGACATTGAAATTGCATATATTGCAGACCATGTTAAAGTGTTTTTGCAGGAAAATGTGGAGAAAATGGAGTCAAATATATTTAACATTAATACAGAGGCCACACAAACAACAAAAGATCCAATGCAGATTTATTTTCCAACAGCGGTTGAAATGTTCGACCTGCCAACAGGTAATACCATCTGTTCAACGAGAAAAAATAATGGAATCTCTCTGGATGCTTCGCCCGAAAATCTTTCATTTTTTAGTTATTCTGTCAACTTGACAAATCTAGTTTATGCCAGTTTCTCTTTATCAGGAAAAGGTACCTGTACATCCGGGTTATTACCCAACTATACACTGTCCTTACGAAGAAACTGTTCTTGTTCTGTGGGCTGCACTTCAACTTGCTGTGACGATTTTTCGGTAAGGCAAAAATGGACTTGCATCAGTGATGTGTACCCGGGAAGCAAAGACAATGATACGGTTAAGAACTTTCGTGCGATTAATGGATGTCTTAGCAAAAATTATACAGGACAACTCTGCACATAGAGAAATACTTCCCATTTTTAATATTCTATTCCAGTAAACATTGCATATAGGACAACCGCCTTTGCAAACTTATTCTGTAATCTGTGTGAAGAAATCAAAGGTGAAGATGACTATGATAAACTTTTTGACATTGTTTGGAATTTAAAGACTTGGGGTTTAAAGGTCACATGCAGATCATACGTTAATTATCTCCATTTTCAGTCATTTCAACAAGTGATGGACAGTTTCATGCAAAATCCATGCGATATTGGGTTTCATGTTCCATATTATACCATGAGATGTAGTGACATTTGTGATGTAGAAATATCATCTTGTAATGTGTCAGGAACATGGAAATCGTACAACAAAGATGTACTAATAGCGTGTGAACAAGCAGATGCCTTGACGTTTCCACCTGTAAGCTCGGGTTAGGCAGTCTATAAAAATAAATTCTGTTTAATATGTAACCCAACTGAAGTGAATTCATCTGAAATAATCGAGACTTGTAAAGAAGATAGAGACCCAAACTTAGTCAAAGCTTGTCGACAATTTCAAAAAATTCATGTTTGCTCCCAGTACAAAAACATTTTCTGTGAAATGTGCAATAATGTGAACGCTTCTTCCTGTGAAAGCATTGTTCATAGGAACTACACAGATGATGAAGATATTTGGAGTACTCTATTTTATGATTTTAGCTTCCGGTCGCCATTTTCCTTGGCTGCGTATGATAAAAACGATGATCAGACATTCCTGGAGAACCCTTTGAGCTGTTTACCAAACCAAATCTACGATGAACGTCTTGTAAGTTCTATTTTCCCTCTCACATCTCAGAAAAGAGTTGAATTCACACTTTTCAAAAGTTTTGTCCCCTTGCAGCCATCTTCCGGGAAAACCCTTTATAATCCTTACAGTAGTTGGCTACCCAACCATTGAAAGAAAACAGTTTTAATCACTAGATTAATCGGAGCCCAACCAAATCTTTGGTAGCATTAAGAGAATAAACGTTGTTTCTTTCCCTTATAATATTTTGGTTGATCCCTCAAAGGGACACAACTAGTCGTCAACCTATTGCTATGGCAACTTATTACTAAAAAGCATTCCACCACTATAATCAGAATGGGTTTTTTTCTGAAAAGTTATAAACTGTCTTAATTAAATATGTCAGTAGACCTTCAATAGTGTTTTTCGCCAAGTTGACCAGTGGTTGAATTTTTAAACTTTAAAAATCTCAGGCAATTAAAGAGTTAACAATTGTTGAACACTCTGACAATAGTTGAAGTCTCTCTGACTCTTGTTCTGTTAGGGTTAAAATGACATAATTTTAAAGAGAGGTTACAAATCCACTGATCATTACAATCTAGATTGGAATCAAGTAATGTGTGTCAACGGTGTTTTGTAAGAAAGAGGGGGATTTTGAATTGAAACAATTGTTTTCATCACTGAGCCCGAAAAACGAGATGAATATTGTTTTTCGAAGGATGAATATTGTTTTTCGAAGGTGTATAAAACATCGTACTTATTGACCTCAGAAACAGTAATAATTGGTTAAGTACATGATAAAATGATACAACTCATTACTTGTTTTCATTTGGAAAAGTCCTAGCTAGTAACAAAAAGAGATGTAGAGTAACTGCTGCCATGTAAAAAATCCTTCCTAGTTGTATCAATTTGAAATGTTTTAAATCTATTTAAGATGCATTTAATTGTAGCGAATGTTTCTCTCCGCCAAAAGCGCTAAATAGAATACACAGCCAAATGTAATACGTCTACAGTACATATCTAATGTTATGTGTTCACATTGGTAAAACTCGGTAGCAGATGAAACATTTTCCAAAGCCATTTTATCAATCTTCAAACACTTTTAGATCAATAAAGACAAAATAAATTCTCATATTCATCTGTAAAGTCACGTTTAGGTAAATATAAGATATAGTGCATTTTTCTACAATTTCAAATCTTAGCCATCAGAAGGATAGAAATGATTTGATAATATAATAACAATATTTAGTCACTCTGACTAAAAATAATTTTCTTCAACAGATGAACATGTGAGAAATACATCTAAGACACTATCCAATTGAATAGAATACATGTGACTTGTACAATACACGTATTCTGAAAATATAATTCTTAAAATGTTTTACATCCTTATCATGAAATTATAAGGCCCATTTTTACAATGCAATTTATGCAAGTACGACATTTCTATCCTTAAATCTATTTTCCAGAACTCGTGCAAGGACCTTATCTGTTTTCCTGGCAAGACCCTTTGGAATGGTACTTGTGTTTCGGTTCTGGCAGCATCAAACAACCTGCGATATACGTTGGCTACGAAGGTCAAATTTGTCCTTACAGGCAGTACTGGAACAATCCAAGGAACATTACTCAAGTTCAAAACCTTGCTATTGGAGAAAATACATCAACTGATACATCAACTGATACATCAACAGATACAACAACTGCCTCAGATAACTGATACATTTTCTATCGAAAATTTTATCCTAATGGTTTCCATGAGCTGCCGTACTTTGAATATAAGGCAGGGAGAATTTTACTTGTATGTTAAATTTTTCATAATGGAACAAATCAACAGAGATAAATTGGAGGAAAGACTCATTCTTTTTATGCAGTCGACTGCTAATTGGACCTTATCAAACGATACCATCGCAGAAGTTGAAATGTTTGTTAGTGAAAAAGCATTCATGTTGCCCTACCTCTCGATGCCATTTAACAGAAAACGACAATGTTTCATCTTTCAAGACAGGCTTAATTATTGCCAGTCTAGCGCATACAGAAATAATTTAATAAGTCCTTTGCTGACTTGCCAACAAATTCAAATCAAAAACAATGATTTTGGAGCCAAATTAGTCGACATTCAAACTGATTATACCTTCTCTGGATTGTCCATTTATCAGTCAAGGGCGGCGAACATTGGATTCCGGATTTGTGCCAGAGACTTGTCTAAAATTAAATTGACAGGCTTGAAAGAGAGCCGATTTTTGTCTACATTAACTTTGATTTGTATTTGCGTCTCTCTGGTAGCCCTTTTGCTAACGTTCTTTACGTACTGTCTATTCCCAAGTATCAGAACTCTTCCCGGAATTAATAATATGATTCTAGTTCTGTTTTTATTTTTGGCACAAATGTGTTTGATTTTTCGTCCTTTGTCATACACATCTGGTTTGGAAGTTGTATCAGCTTTGTCCCACTTTTCATGGCTTTTGGTATTTTTCTGGCTTCAAATCTGCTCTTTTCATATGTTTCGTGTCTTCACTGCCAAGAAAAGATGGGATAATTCTGTAACATCTATCAAGAAAACTGTTACAAAGTATTTCTTGTATGCTTTTGGTAGCGCAACGATTATCGTTACTTCCAACATTGTTATCTCCCTTATATTATCAAATGGTCAGAACACAGGTTATGACAAGGCGTTAACGTTGATGACACATAAAATGGCCTTCATAATTACTCTACTCATTCCTTTAATTTTCGTCTGCTTAACAAACATATTTTTCTATATTTTGACGGCGTACAAGATCTGTTCCTCTCCTGATATTGAAAGTACAACCGGAAATAGGGTACAATTTTCTGTTTATATCAAGCTGTTTACAATGACAGGTCTTTCCTGGATGCTTCAAATCATTGACGCTTTCATAGATGTTTCGGTGTTTTCGTATGTTGTTGCAATTTTGAACGGATTGCAAGGATTGTTAATTTTTTTAAGTTGTGTCTGCAATGAAAGGGTGTTGAATTTGTACAAGATAGCGTTGGGTCAAAATAGATATTTCCACCAACGTCAATCCACAACACGTTCCAATCCAAATTAACTTTAAAATGAACATACCTCTATACACGTTTAAATCAAGAATCAACTTAACGTTAAGTAATCCATTTACAAGACAAAAGATAGAATCAAGTTTTATGACTTCAACAATTATGATTTATAGAAAACAATCATCTCATCCTGGATTTTGAATTGAAATTCAACATTTTGTACTCGATTTAAATGGATAAAGATAAAACCAGTCAAAATATTTTGTCTTCAAGAATTAATATTTTTAAAGAATTATTTAAACCTGAATTTTGATGAAAAAATCAATTTGCTTTTTAAATAAAATGTCGCCTATGTTACATGTGTACATATATTAACATTTCTAATGTCTTTGTTTGCAATAGTAAATGTACCTTATTTTTCCATCAATGTACTGGTTCATCGATAGGGTTCATCACGTCCGGGGCGTGACAAATACTGAATAGGGAAAGAAGCGGGGCTTCTAGCACGTGGATTGGCGGAATTTATACCATGTAAATATAGCGAATAGCTGTCGGATTTATCAATTTTATGACGATGATCAATCGATTGGCCTGCATGATACTTTAGCCAATAGTTTAATCACGTCATGATATCGAAAAATTAGACAGTTACTCTTTAAGTATTTGTCATGCAGCAGCTTATTCTCTTGAAAATTTTGTGGTATAATTGCTTTTTGTTTGTCTTTTTTTTCTGAAGTACGTGATTATTGTTTTTTAACAGGGAAGATACCATTGTCAAATTTGTTTTTCTTTGTACTAAGGAAATATCCCTATAATCTCCCCTTAACTAAATATCTGCTGTATACTTATTGTCTTTTAATATATGACAGTTCTAACTCAATAAACATTGTCTTTGTTGTGTTTCAACTACAGAGGTAGACTAGCCACATCACTTGGACCATATAGAATATTTCGTGTATGAAACACATTGAGATAACGAACAGTATTCTAGATCAAAAGTCCATATAACAATACAAAATAGGAGCAGAGCAAAAACGGACGTCCAAAATATCGGAGGTCGGATCAGATGCAATTGAGAAGTAAGCTGCATCTATTTCATAAAAAGACACTAGTCAGCCATTTGATTTTGAGAGGAGTCCGGGAGTTGATCATAGGACAGACATACAATTATTTTTTGATAATATTTTCGATGACAGAATATTTATTTACATACATTGAATCATTCCCCTCATAGTAAAAAAAGGTCCCGCAGAAAATATATTAGAGCTTAACCTGGATAAAATGCAGGGATACATTGATTGATTGATTGATTGTAATTGTTTTACATCCCATTCGAGAATTTTAGAGACGTCACCAAAACATATACTGGTGAAGGGCTTCAAATTTTGAGCTTTACTCGGCACCCAGGATCATAGAGCATTGAGGGGTTTTTATCATGCCAACGCCTGCCGTGACACGGGATCCTGGTTTTTAAGGTTTCATCCAAAAGACCCACAACTTTCACTTCAGAACAGCAAATATCTCAGAGTAAAGAAATGTTTCCTTAAGAAAAATGTCAAATAAATAAACAGAAGAATATGCCA
The DNA here is from genome assembly GCF_032062105.1 of Saccostrea cuccullata. Lineage (NCBI taxonomy): Eukaryota > Metazoa > Mollusca > Bivalvia > Ostreida > Ostreidae > Saccostrea > Saccostrea cuccullata. The sequence goes on along the minus strand of NW_026928660.1, from coordinate 8,997 downwards.
AAATTCACAATTCAATTAACTGTAGTTAATAGTATGTAAAAATTAGGTCAAATGGATTAAATGCATAATACTGATTTCTGAAAATTCTAAAATAGAGTTAGGAGTACAGTAGTAGAGATAAATATTGAATGAAAATACTTGAGAAAGAGTTAATTCCCTTATCCCATGTTCTTTAAGATTGAATATTCGATTAAATAATAAAATTGACTATTTTTCATGTTCTTTTACTAATCAGTAATTCATATTTTACTATTTAAAAGGCATTTGTCCAAACGATGTGTTTCTATTTGTTATGAATTTAGATTAAAGTAAGTTTTTGCGAAAACCTTTGACATCACAAGAGAGTGGAAAAACCTTAACCCCATACTCAGAGACACTGCCCTTGGCTTATATACATGTATCACAAAACTAAAAAGAATAAAAATGTTAATAGCAAAAACGATTTTTTTTAAATGGGTATGATAACGCTACACTCAGATAAACTTAAACTACAAAATTCCAGGAGTGAAAATGAAAACTGAAAAAAACTGGGAGTGAAAATGAAACAAGACGAAATTAATATAATTATATTAAGTCAGAGTTTAAAGGCATATATATTAGAGTGCATATTACTATTACATATTAAAGTCAATGCACTGACAAGGTCCTAGCTGAACAGATTCGGCTGTCATTACGTCACAACGGTTAAAACACGCTTTTTATATTATGACGACACATTCTACGTAACTTCTTATGTAATATAGTAGATTTGATCACGTACCGACTTCATGTCGTACCCAATGTAGCTCTAAAAACTCTTAATGTAACTCTTAAATTTATATTTTACATTTTCAAACGTGTTACAAAGAAATTAAGACATTACTTAGACTTTATTTTTGAAATGCAAGATAACATATTAATGACGTCGTGTGACAGCACAGTTGGAACTTTTTAAAATGGCTCGTGCAGTTTGCTTTCAATTCTCAAGAAAATCTGATCATGTGACCAACTGCATGTCATTGAAAATTGAACTTCAATTTTATTAGCATTGTAATATAAGGAAAGACATCAGGAAATGTAAATAGAGAGATTTGAACGTCGTGGATTTCTAATGGATTTCATAAAGTAAATTACACAGAATATAAATATATGACGACTGGATAAAAGAAACTTAAGGTGTGTCGCGGGTTAGCTTTTGTCATTAATTTTGGTACACAATTTCGACGATTTGAGCGAATGTTTTGTGCACATTTGAATATGACGTCAGTTACATCACAAATGCAATGTTACATTGTTTTCTGTTTATATTCTCTGCAGATGATTTCAAGTATTACGAATCAAGTAGATAAATTAATACAAAGTGCATGCTATTGTATGTAAACCTCAAACATGTTTTAAAATTAATTTCAGTTTGAATTCTGGTGTTATTATATGTCATATCTGAGGAAAAAATAATTAAAGAAAAAGTTGTATTGTTAGTGTGATTAAACTGCTAAACGTCAATCAGAATAACTCAGGGTTAAAGTTATGATATGCAGAAAGTAAGTTATCATTAACAAAATTGCTTAGCGGAAAACTTTAGGGGTTGTATATGTGTACGTTCTGTACAACTCATATGCTGGGTTTATTCCCTGAACGTCGACTCCCTATATAAACAGTATTTTTATCACACTCAATTAAGAGGCCCTCTGAGGGGCACAGGTGTAGTGTTTACCTGAGTTACCTTGTTATCTTGAATTAAGGATCCTCTCTACACAAGTCCAAAAAAAAATTTCTAATAAGGAATATGTAAGAAAACACAATTTATTTACATATGTTAAGTGATAACAAGTTTATATTTTACAAATATTTAATTTTAGAATACATGAAACACTTTGAGCACTCTTACCATCACATTTAACATCACATTTTCAGATGAGCTTTGACTCTCGCGGGTTTGTTAAGGCAGCACATGGATCAGAATTCGGCGAATTAACACTTTTTTTATAATTATGTAACACTAATAAATCGGAAAAGTCAAGGATAAAACTTTTACTATAATTATGCATTCTATAGACTTCAATGGGACATATACTACAGGAGGCACTTCACCACGACGTCACCACGTGACGTCTATAATTAGAAAATATGCCTTAATGAAAAAGTGAAAAGTTTAACACTACCCCGGGGATAATTAGTTCCAATTTATATTAATAGTTATGTAAAAACATCTCTGTACCATGAAAAGTGCTGCTAGAATCCTACTGTCCTCTGATAGAAATAATAATTCAACAATTTCGGACGAAACCTTCCCAAAATTTTTACATTTTGTTCATAACGTCGAAAAAAATGCATCAATTCCCGTAAACCATACGATTCTAGCAGCACTTTCCAATAACAAAAGAATAAGAACTTCAGATAGAAACAAAAATTAAGTTTCAAGGTATGCGGCGTAGTGTTGAACTTTTGCATCTTTTTTGTTACGAACGACAGAGGAAAGGCTGATCGGCAAGTAAACACTCTCCATGCTTTAATTTTACGAAGAAATTGCAGAGTTATATTACCATACCTTATTCATACGCTTTATTCCCACAAGAATAACACATGATATTCATTCTAGATGCTTTTAAACTCCGATTTCTTGTGTTTGTTTACATTAATTCTCGTCACTTTTCACTTTCAATCTGCTACTGCATGATCAACAGTTATGACGTCACGGGTTTGGTATGTAACCCCTGTGATAACTACAGAGGCCCAGGAACGACAAAATTCCGTTGATATTATTCCTCTGCATATTTTGGTTCATTTTTACGACCTCAAATCAATCTTAGATATCGATTTAAAGAAATTGTTATCTCTAAATCTCACGTCATATAGGTTATTATGACGTCATATCGTATAGGCAAGTAGAATATTTGGTTGTAACCTTAACCTACCTGCGCTGTTCTGCAATGAATTCGGTAGATGTATCAACCCAAGCAAAGTTAATTTGTTAACACCTTTTCTGTTTGGCTGATTCATGGAGACTAAAATTATTTTGCAAATTTCCTGTAGTGCTTTCCAGCACAGGGCTGACACACGTGGATGGGGGCAAGCATTGCCTTTCGGGCATGTTCCGTGATTGTTATACGAGAAGCAGTATTTGTGTTTCGCTGGAGTCCGAAAGGGCTGTTTCTTATTCTTTAGCTTATAATCTAGTCCTGAAACGACTGCTTCTTGGTAAAGATCTACGTTTTTATTTTGCCAAGGGCAAGCTGCAGGGTCTCTTTGCCTCCAACGCCGGAACTTATCATCATATAAAAGGGCTGCCTGATCCCCGCAGGAATCAGCAATTTTCTGCACAGTTTGTGCATAAAGCATTAAGTTGCTAATTTCGGCTGGGGCCTTCTCCGCGAAAATGGTGACGAAGATTTGAAATGCTTCGGTCCACTATGCAATGGACTTGATTGGATCTTTATCATTGGACTTAATGAAGAGCAATTGCCGATTGATTTGTAGTTGTTTGGTTTAGGCATATTCAAGTCAGATGGCAGAAGGGATGCGAACTTAACATATTCCCCAGCATGGATCTTTGCCCGAATCTTATCGTCAACCCCCAGTGTTAACAACGTAGCTGATGGGGGAGGGTCAGATTTGGGTGGTGTTGGTGTGCCCTGTAGATTAGGGGATAATGTACCTTCTGTTGTTATTTCTTGCAGCAGTGTTGGTGTCGTTAGCGTAGGTGCCGTTTGTTGGGGTGCCTGGGAAGGTGTTGCTGAAGTTGATGTGTTTGCAGGTGCTGATGTCTGTATGGAAGACATTTTTTCCGAAATGACTTGCCTACACGTGCTTTCTATGGTGGGGATGATTGAGCTCATGCAAGCTCTTACTAAATCCTCGATGGACTGGTTTGAAGCTGCTGGGGCCGAGATGGCTGGAACTGCTGGGGATGAATCTTCCTTCCGTCGGCGTTTGGGTCTGGTGGCCATTTCTATGTATAATCAATAATCGGATTAAAATATCAATAATTAAAAATATATAACATATATAGATTTAAAGCGGGGAATGCTTTACATGCTTTAAGCTGCTTATATCTTCCTTATAGAAAGGTTTTTTCCCTTGTCTTATGCTTACAGCTAGAGTTATGCTTGGAGCTAATCATATGCTATCAGCTAGCAATATCTTTTGACCACTGAAATATGTATCCCAGAATTGGGAAAGTATCGTGTGGTTTATGCTTAAAGCTAACAATGCTTAGAGCTACAACATGCTTAAAGCTAGGAAAAATATGCTAAGAGCAAATTAACTCTTTAACAGGTATCATATTGTTGTTAACCCGGGTACACAATTTTTATATGCTTATAGCTACTGAATATCTAGTTAATAGCAATCGGTAAATGGACTGTTTAGTTGTTGAGCGAGAAACGCTACTGTAACGTAGTTTTGAGACCACTTCAAGAATTAGTTCCAAAACATATGAATGATATTATTATTTCTTGTGTCCTAGGTTAGCAAGCAACTGTTTATCAAAAATATATTCAAGTCTAGTGCACTCTTGAACATTAATAGGTAGAAGCCCCTGTCTTCTAGCCTTTATAGAGTACGGTATGTACAAAATAGTGTTCGGAATGTTACTGTTGTGACAATAAGATGCCTCGTAATTGTCTAATTAGTTTATGAAAGCCCAGTCTATTGAGGTGTACACCATCACTCAAAATTTGATTTTGGCTGTCTGTGAATCCTCTTAATTTCCAAAATGAAATCTGATACTGGGAACATGCATCACGCAGAAACCGGTTAGCAACTGACGTTTTATGCCTATACTAATGCGGTGTTATGTGTCTGGTTCGTTCTCTGGGAAAGAAACTGAGGACAGTGACCTTCCGTAGGTTAAAACGGTTCTTCAATTGAGTCAAAAAAGTCACAAGTCTCATCAGAATAGTTTCGGCGTTCCAATCTGGGTCACTCGTATCAAGGTCGTTCTCGCCCAAGCACACTATTATGTAATGGGGTCAGTGTTGGCAAACAGCAGCGCTTATCAGATTCAGATGTCGGTCATTGGAAATTAATCCACCACTTATCCCGTAAAATTTAACTTCATTCAGTCCTGCTATATTGAACACCGAAGAGCTGGATAAGTGCGTACCAATATAAGAGCTCAGTCTGTTTACATGAGAGTCGCCCACGCACAAAGTCGACATTGTACAAAATAAAAATATAGTCGTTAATTCACAGACACATGCGTAAATTGTTAATAATCACAGCAGTGGAGTCCTTTTCTATTAATCACATATTTCAGGTGAAGAAAATGGACGGGAAAATCACTAATCATAAAAGTAGGGTCATTGTTTATAAACAGTGTAGTCCTACCGTAATGGCCGACGACCTATAGACAATGCACCAAGTGACGCTATCGCATTTACTCTGTCTAGACGACGAAATTATGCAATTTACCTATGGAGGGTGGTGAGGAAGTCGCCAGGCGTGAAATCCGTAAACTTTTAAGAAAGCTCAGAAAACTTTGTCGTGATGAAATACAAGAAGAACATTTACAGACAGCAAGCTTCTACTTGACCGAAATTTGAGAGAAATTGCGCATGCGCAGTAGTAAAGTATGTAAATAAGCCTGCTAAAAATATCGCTGGCTAAGGGGAAATCCCAACATCAGAAAATGGGCAACATACATAAATCATTTATTGACATAAATTGTTTTAAGACAGATTATTTTATTAACACATTAAATAATCTCATTTAAATAACGAAAAGTCTATTGTGGTTTATATGCTTATACTAAGTACAAGTTAATTTGATTGAAACTTTACTTGGTACGACCTATTTAATACAATTACACAACTTCCGTTTCCGTTGTTTTGAAAAATCTCAAGGACCTGCACAACAAATTTTTCACAATTATCGGCTGCCATCTGAGAGTATAATATCACAAACTAATATGATTTTAGTACATGCATATACAAAGTGACAAATTTGAGGTGAACAAAATTGTATATTTTTCAATATTGATATTCAGTTTTGAATTTCTTTTCTGGTGTCAAAGTACTTTTTCAAGGAACAACAAACTAGCAGTTGAAATATGTGTAGGGTTGACACGTTTTCTAATGGGGTTATCATGAATGTATATGTGTACATTAAATATTTATCATTATAATGGCATCTATATACTGGTTATGCTTAGGACAATGAATAACAACATGTTTTTGTCTACAATAAACCATTTACATGAATAACATAAAACGTTTTATCTCTAGGAATAGGAGGGTCAGTATCTACCCCTTTCAATATACAGTGGATGGGCACTGATCCTTGATTTTGTGTATAAAAATATACCTTTTTTTTAAAGGTAGTTTTAAATAACTTTGCAGTTTTTATTCATTTTGATTCACAAGTTTGCTACGAAAAGCTATAAAAAGCTAACTTTCAAGAGTCTGATTTGCTAACGTTTTTGAGTTGTTCATGTTTTGACAATGCTCTTGTCTTTTGTTTTTCAAAGTTGTGTGAGATATATCCAAAGAACTGTAATTTAATTTTTGTAGTAATGAAGACAGTTTTCTTTCCCAAGATACAAGATTTCTGTCTTCTTTAAATGCAGAAAACAGTAATATTATTATTAGTAATTTGAAATCATTTATCTATTCAAGTTTTATTCTCATTGTACTTTACTTTAGAATAATTATTATACATGCACTCAAAAATCTGAATGATACAAGAAGATAAAAAGGTGATTTTTAATACAAAGGTTCATATGTATGTATAGAATATATTAAGATAACAAATACAGTTCAATCTCACACGTCCATAAAAAACACACAACAGGATCAGAGCAAACACGGACCTATAAAACATCAGAGGTGGGATCAGACGCCATGGAGGAGTTAGTTTACCCCGTAGACCGGTCACATCCGCTGTGTGCTTCTTGTCATGATCGGGAAATAACGAAAAAATCCGTTGTCAATTCAGTATGTAAAACTTGGAGTAACAATTGCTATGAAAAACTTCAGTCAACATTTGACGCAATGATAAAATGTATTTGCTGACAAGGTCACTCTATCGACCATTGAACACGCAAAATGATGACCCCAAACGAGACTACTGATATTGTCAAATCCACCCGTTTGTAAATAATCTAATTTGCTTCAGGAATAGTACATACGCAGAGCACGTTTTTTGTATCGGAACAACCCAGGGATATAAACCCCGTATATTATGCAGAAGTCCAAAATATATTACATTTTCCAGGCTTTTTTCACGATTTTGATATTTACGTGTCAGGAATCCAAATTGTGTAAAAGCCTGGCAACGTCATATATTTCGACTACCTATGCAAAAGATGAAGGTATAATGCGGCAAAAGTAAGGGTAGTTGTATGTATGGCACGCCATAATTACAATCAAAGTACGGAAAGTATTGCTACGAGTTGAAAGTATTGGTTGTATGTTGTTCAACATGCCTCTCGAGAATTTTTACTCATATGACTAGACCACACTACTTGCCGATGGAGAGCTGCAAATTAATTTTGCCCTATACTCAGCACTTTACGGACATTGATCAGTGATGGATCTTTTATCGTACCAGCACATACTGCAACACAAGACCTCAATGTAACGGTCTCATCTGAAGGACCGGTCGCCACGTTCCATAGTGGGATTCGAACGCACAATGTAAGGATCAACTACTTACTTCGCGACTCCAAGGCAGACGCTCTAACTACTGCGCCACACATGTTAAAATGAATTGAGGTGTCTGATCCATATTTGGGTTATATGTGTTATGTGCTATGATGAAAAAATAAATAAAGCAGCTTTTCATACAAATATTTTAAACTAAGGGGACCAACCTTTAACAATATTATAAATAGGGAATTATAACTTACAAAGAGAGCAAATTAAAAAAAAATCATTTATATGCACATCAAATATTTTCATTATTTTCATAAATTGACAAATAATTTGACATTTTCAGTGCACATCAATATGTTTCATTTCTCGTGATTGACCCACTCTTAAATTTCGAATCGTCTTTTTTAATTGTTATGCATATTACAACATTCAAAATTCTCGATTTGGCTACTATGGTTACTGTAAACAAACTTTGATTCGCGTGCGAGAAATATCCGTGAGTTCCGTGACCTCCTTCAACTCGCGAATATTAATCGTCGCGAACTATTTATTTTGCTAAGGATTTGTAGAGAATGTTTCTTCGGTCGCGGAAATTAATAGTCGCGGATTGATTTTAAACTGACAAATCGCGAATAAAAGATGACGCGAATAATACTTGGTTAACAGTATTGAAATTCAGCTCCACGTCTTTGAACGTTTTCATGTATATTTGGTATTTTCTTGATTTAGCCACTCGTGAAATTTAACTCCTTGACTTGTTTGATCTTTGATACTCTAAATTCTCCCGATTTAGCAGCTCTTAATATACAACTCTTTTTGACTTTTAATTGAAATGAACATTTTAAAGGACAAGATAGGGTAACTGCCGAATCTAGCCCCTTATTTGATATTAAAAAAAATCAGAACACTAGGAAAATTAAGGTAGTTTGTAATGAGGAAGTTATGATGATGCTTACTTTAAAACAAGCACTAATTTAGATTCAAATCTTACATGAAGGCCACAAGAGGGTGCAGAAGAAGGACATCTTCCAGAATTTTCTCAATTCTAGTGGAATTTCATCATATTTGAGAGACTTTTCTCTTCGGAAAACATAGACCACAAGCTTGCCTATCTGAGATTTTTACACATGAGCTGCATTTGATAATAGTGTATAAAATACATACCTTTTCCGAAACAAAATGTGCTGTGAAATCGATAAAATTTGTGCATTAGATAAGGAATTTCGAAAATTAACCTCTTTCCTGACCTCACTGTGACCTCTGTATATTCTACATATCAGAACCAGTACTTTTTTTGTGACAGGGGTGACAACAGGTTTTTATGGATAAACTGTTGGATCATTCTGAAAAACACCCAAAATCGGGGGCCAAATACTGGTCTTACACTACTGTAAATCACTTTTTATTCGCGATAACTTTATTTTTG
>NW_026928659.1:0-33712 GCF_032062105.1 Saccostrea cuccullata | reverse complement strand
GTTTTTAGGTCTAATGTCAAATCGCAGCAGAATTACATTAAATATCCCTGAGGTTTTTTTCTCCGCCTTTGGTCCAATGTGGCTCATACTTAACTCACCGAGTGCTACTGGTCAATGGATGTGCAGTGATCTTGAACGAAGTATCAAGGTCAAAAACAGCCTCTTTGTTTCAATTCTTCTCCGGAGGATATTTTATCTCTCCTTTTGCCCAATCTGCCTCATACTTCACCCAAAGAGTGCCTTTGGGTAAAGGGTGTGCAGTGGCCTTTAACCATATTTCTAAGGTTAAGGTCATACCTGAAATAAATTTAAAAATCCTTGTCCGGAGCATTATCTTCTCTCCCCTTGACCCAATATGGCTCATACGTTACTCCCAGAGTGCCACTGGTCAATGGATTGAACGAAGTGTTTAGTTCAAGGTCAAAAACGGCCTCTCTGATTAAAATCTGTGTTCGGTGCGTAATTTCTTTCCCTTAATCAGTCCAGTCACCTTCAAACTTGACCAATTGACTTAGGGTACGGAACAATTGTGATTTTTGTGCCGTTTTTCAGATAGAGTGTGGAACACTCATTATTTTAGTGCCATTTTTTTTATATTTCATTTCATCATACTAGTACTTTCATTGTTTTATTCATTGTGTAATTTTTTCAGAGAGTACTTACTTTTGTTCCCTTTCAGCTCAAAAAACACATTCCGTAATAGCACACAAACGTTCCTCTTCAAAATAAATCCATTTCAGCAACCTTACATTTTTCATATTTTGGCTGACAATAGTTGGAAACATGGGATAATTTGCATAACGGGCGAAGCCCGTTATGCATAAATTATTCCATGTTTCCCACTAATGTTGATGTCCCTGGCATACTATACTAACTAGACAGTGATTCCTTATATTTCCATTTCATTGTGAAATAAAATTGTAGATTAAGACTTTACAAATCCAGTCATAGATTTAAATTACACGAGGATTTCCATCCCGATTTCAATAGTCCTCGTCCACTGAAGTCAAACACAACGACAGCCGCACGAGATTTTCATGCATATTTGGCCTCCTTAGCGTCAGACTCAGAGACAGATGCGCACGAGATTTGCATGCATATTAGGCCTCCTTAGCTCCTGACCTATTGACCTGCCTAATTTACATTCTGTTCAAATTATCAAGAAATCAACTCCGCTAACTTTCAAAGAGTTATCACAGAGAGAGAAATTAGAAATGGAAATATTTCTAAATATTTTACATCAATATTAGAACTGAAGTCTTCCAAAATGCCCAAATTTCTAGGTTACAAGTTATTAAAATGCTTAAAAATAAAATTTCAAATATTTTTTTTTCTTATGTTATAGGCCTATCGTCTTTTTGTGATTTTTGCAAGGGCTGTTGATTTACAACCACTTAAGTAATGTCTTGCCTGTCGTGATGAAGGCTTAGTTAGACGAAAGGCAACTCAATCTCTTCATGGAAACCCTATTTTCCTTCGGATCTGTGTTAATCAAATACTGATGGTACTGCGCCTGGTTTCAAAGTCTTGTTCTTCAACTGAAACCTCACATTATTCGCTATGTCAGAATTTAAAGCGATTGGTCTCTCAAACCGCTCACAAAGTTGCTGTAATCGGATGGTTGGAAAACGTCTCTTCAACCTGAGGATCCAAAGTTTTGTGAGCTTGGATCTCTTGGAAATAAATACATACTTATTCCCTGGTCTGACTTTATCGTACAGTTTAATGCCGCACACTGCACCATTTTCACAGAATAAACTTTCTTTGTGTCATGATGCGGTACTTTTTCCTTTGATTTTAGCCATACTTTAAATAAGATAGAAATCCTTTGGCTGAATTCTAGCATACTATAACTTCTGGGAGGCGGAACTTAGCTGTTCAATTACTTCCACTGTACTGTACTAAAACTTCAAGAGGCGGGGCTTAGCTGTTATAGAACGTCCACTGTACTGTACAATAACTTCCCAATTATAACATTTTAAAATAACCATTTTTGGTTGAATTAATTTTATTTTGTAAAAACATAAAATTACAATAACTTCCCAATTATAACATCTTAAAATACCCATTTTTGGTTGAATTAATTTTATTTTGTAAAAACATTAAATTACAACTTTTGTAAGCACATAAAATTTAAACAAAGTATGACAAAATCATACCATGGATTCAAAATCTCGTCAACTCAACAACTGAAACCTATAAAACAGCGCTTTATTTGCATGTAACATGTTGATTATTAAGAACTTTGCATAAAACGAACTTAATACAGGAGTTATTCCAATTCAATTGAAAGAAAATTGACAATTTTGAAACAGAGCTTTTTCAGTAATTTCCGAGAGAACGCTTCTGTTTCCTGGATTTCACATCAAATTCCATAGGTTCGTCTTCTGCGGCTGGAGCGGTATTTAAAGAACAAGTCGGTGGTTCAACTTTGATATTCTTTGGTGCGGGCAGAATCAGTACAAACTAACTGTTTCAAGTTCTTTATCAGACGATCTCTTGTACTTTTGGACAGCTTTCTCCGAACGATGACTTGTACGGGCCATTATTTCTTGCTCATCAATGCCGGACAAATACATCTGAGTTGCGCAGGTTCTCTTACCAGAGTAGTTTGTAAAGTTGCCTGTTAAACCACCGGTCGCGCACACTTCCTTCGTCATCGACTTGAGCTTGTTTATTCATAGTGCTTAAGTACCATATCGGATCTCGGGACCAGGTAAAGGCTTTCGGTAAAAGAGTCCATTGCTGCCCAATGTTGTCAGATTCAAATCGATAATTCCATAAAGACTTCGATCCCCTGTATAAGAGTAACAATAATGTAATAACGGAAAACCACGTTGGAAGCATATTGAAAGGGGGGGGGGCACAGGTACTTATGGACAGGACCCCCCCCCCCACCCGGAGGGGCTTATTGGACATTTTTTTCACAAATTATATTTATTACACTTATTCAGCATGTGTATAATATGAAGAAATCGTCAAAACCCCAAAATAATGGCTCCACAAGAATAACCCACTATACATTATAAGAGAGAAAGGTATGCCACTCCAGTTTGTTTATGTCCCACTGGTCTTTCTTGGTTTAAAAACATGTATTTATTTTATTTCAACCTAAAATGTCGATTCACACCGTCTTTACATATATTTCTGTCTTGGTCCATGCTATCGTATTGACTCTGCATCTTGTAAGAATCCCTCAATACCTCCTTAAACAGCATTCCAGTTAGAACGTTGAAATTTCCCTAAGTTAAAGCAACGGAAGTGCATAGAAAATGTATAACATCCGAGAGAGATTCTTACGTCAGGCCAAAACTCTCTCGGACGTTATCCTAATAAGTGAAACATTCTTTATGCACTTCCGTTTCGATTACCTAAGGAAAGTTCAACGTTCTGACTGGAATGCTGTTCAAGGAGATGTTGTGGGATTCTTACGAGATGTCAATTTTTACATGCTGAAAAGAACAATACACACTTAAGAAAAAAGTAGGATGTATTTTCAGTTACTTCAGTAATTTTCAAGCTGAAAGCTTATTTAAAAAAAAGGTGTCATATAAGGATCTACAGTGTGTACACCTGTATGGTAGGAGGTTGTGTTTTTAATGTGTTTATACAGTATGTCAGCCTTCCCAGGTCAATTAACAGAGGTCTGATTTTGTCCAGGTGTGAACCCCTCTAGATCCCATACCCAAGAACAAAAACACTGAATAAAAATTCACTATTGAAAAAATCTTATTCAGAACCAAACGAATTCAGGAGAATTGTTTGTTCAATACGAGGTAAATATTAGTGCAAGCTGGACCATCCCTCTCACACTTGGCGTAAAGCATCAGCTGCACCAGATTTCTGCAATACATAGCAACAAAATGATCCAGACACTTGTTCACTCAAAATAAGTGTCATATCAATAAGTGAAACAGAAGGTGCACAATGGCATTATATAATAAAGAATCTGTGAAAGTATCATTAAATTTTATTCAGTGGTACAGGAGTTGCAGATAAGAGATGGGTACCTTTCAATATAATAGAAAGAAAGGCAGTGTCCATGTTGTCTATGAGAAACCTGAATTGCGTATCCCATCAAATAGGAAAATAAGATGTGCACAATAGCATTATGTAACAAAGGTTCTGTAAAAGTATTAAATTTCATTCAGTGGTATAGGAGGAGTTGCTGAGAAGAGATGGGTATCCCAAAGCGTAAAGGACGGACTGGACATCTGGATCACTATTATATACCCTTCCATTTTTCAAGTGAGGGTGTAAAAAAGGTTAATTTTTATATCCTCGCTTGAAAAGCGGGAGGGTATTTAGTAATCGGTATTTCCGTCCGTCCGTCTGTCTGTTACGCTTTGGGGTACCCATCTCTTATCCGCAACTCCTCTCATACAACTGAATGAAATTTGATGAAACTTTCACAGAATTTTTTTTACAAATTGTCATTGTGCACCTCCTATTTTAACTTTTGATCTGACACATAAATGTATTTTGGGTTTCCCACAACAAAACATGTATACTCCCATTATATTCATATGGGAGGCGGGGGTATCATTTAGTGAGCTCATTGCTCACAGTACTTAGTTTTTACCCCCCCCCCTCCACACTATTTGAAGCGGAAAAGAAATGTATTTGGGCCTGTCACCGAGATTGGTATCTACACAGAAGATCTGAAAGTCCACTCAGTCTGGCATACTGGTGTCAAAAATTGTTTGAAGTTCCCTTCTCTGTCAAAGTAAGCCCATAGGTATTTAGCTGTACCAGGAAGCTCAGCGTCCGTTGAAAGACCTTTCGGCGTGGCTGGAAAAATCTTCAGACCAGGAAGATGTGGTTTGAGTGACACTATAATCTTAGAAAATCTGATGATGCTAAAAATGAACTCGAAACTGTAAATAAAAAATGTCTTTGTAATTTGTATACAGGGCGGTTGTAACCGGTTGGAAGGGGATGCTCACTCCTCCATGGCACTTGGTCCCACCTCTGATGTTTTGGAGGTCTGTTTTTGCTTTATTATTTTTCTATTGTTCATTTGATTTTCGAGCTTGAATACTGTTTATTATCTCCTTAAATTTCATGTAATTGTTCTCATTCCTTAAGTAATTTAAATGAATTTAATTACATTTTTCGGAGAAATTAAAAATAATGAATTACATTTGAAAAAAATAATGTAATTGCAATTTATTGAAAAAATTATCAATGTGTTTGAAAGTAATTAATAATTACATTTCAAAGTATATGGTCGCCCACGTGGCACATTGGTTACAGCGTCTGCTCTAGAGTCATGAGGTAAGGAATTGATCCATACGTCGCGGATTCTAATTCCACAGTGAGACCGGACCTTAGGATGAGACAGTATAAACAGAGGTGTCGCAGTAGGTGCTGGCCAAAGTCGCTTGGGTCAAGGATACTGTATATTCTCTATATAATGTATTGTCGAGGAAATCCGAATTATTCTCGTAATATTTTTTTTCAGTGTGCACTGTTAATTTTTAGTTTTTTGTAAACCTTTCTGCATCATATACACCAGAATGTCACGGAAATTCCCTTTTATGCACGCTTTGAAAATGACATATCCCACTATATACTAAAAAGAAACAAGGTTTGCAACTTAATTTGCTCCTTTCCGTGCCCCAGACTCAATTTTTTTCCTTTTAAAAGTTATATGCACCGCTTACCGGCTGAATTACGAACCCCCATCTCTCCAGATAATTCTTGTATAATGATAAAAATCCTCAGGTATAAACTTTTCATCCATTAATCAATTTTAATTGATGTAATTAATGTAAGATGACAAACAAGAACAAAAGAGCAATAGACAGAACCTATTAATGGCACTGATTTGGGGTTTTGGTTATTGATTTATTACAGTTATAACTCTTTGTTCATGCATGTGGACGAAATTAAAATTAAATGTCTTAATATACCAATGAAATAAATGGAGATAACAAACATTAATGAAGATGGAATCCATACATATCAGGTATGGTGGCATATTTATGCCATCCACATAGCTTTTTTTCAAATCAAGAAAACTCCAGTATCTCGCCAGATATTTTCTGGTTTGTTGACAAACATTGACTTTACATCTTGTCCAGCCAAGATAAGATATCAAATTTGTTACAATAGCTAACTTGACATGACGAGATAACTTATCTTGCTTCATGAATAAGATTGCTATCGCAAAAATACGATTTTTTATCTTGACTGGACAAGATATGAAGTCGGCGTTTGTCGACAAACAAGAAAGTTATGACTTGACGAGATGTTTATCTTTATTTGACATGATGCCATGTTAACGAAATGTTATGCGGATGGCAAAAATATGCCAGCATAATCAGGAGTAGAGGAAACGCAGATCATCTCAAAAACAGCAGAAATGGGATCAGGTCCCATGGAAGAGTAAGCACCCCATGCCTTATGGTCACACCCGTTGTAAGCTCTTTGTCATAATCGGGAATGAACGGAATAATCTGTCGATTATTTCAGTGTTTAATAATAACCTTACAATAAATATGAAAAAAAACATCAGTCAGCATTATATTTGCTGACAAGGTCATCGTATCGACCATAGAACACTTGTACGAATGAACAATGTGCGTTACTTTTTTTTAAACTCTATGTGAAAAACTCAATATTTTTTTTGATAGATTTTATTAGCTGACAAGGTCATTTTATCGACTACAGAACTTACGAAATGATGGCTGTTAATATGAATGAACAACATGCGTTATTTTCAATGTTTTTTGAGAACTCTGTAAAACACAACTCGATAATAATTTTGTTGCACGTGTAAATGAAATGAGGGCGAGGCTTGCCGAGCCTCCAATCACGTTTTCGAACCGAGCCCAGTTATCGCTTACATTTCAAAACAGTATCAATCTATTTTGTTTAATTATCCAGCATCTTTCTTACATCTGACCTCCATAACGAGCTTTTTTTCTAACCGATTTAGGTACATCTCTTCCGCTGAAACTAAAGACACTATGGCGTAAACATTGCATGCATGACCTCGCATTTCTTTTTGAACATCGGAATACATGCACGAGGCTTTATTAGGATATTGACCGAATAAAGCTTAGGTTTGGTTTATTAGTTTCTTTTACTGGGTCAATGCAAGGGTTAGTTGCAGGGTAAATTGGTTTATACGGTCTCAACTTTCAACATTGGAATTCGAACCCGCGACATAAGGATCAACTCCTTATCCAGCAAATCTACAGGAGACACTCTTACCACTGCGCCACGCGGGCGACCACATACAATTGAAAATATATTTAGGCAAAAGTGCCTTTTTGATGATAACGAACATATATTTGAGAAATATGCTTTAATTTTCAAAAGAACATAGACGTACGCGATCTGCACGATTCAGTTGTATTGCTGTCTTCCCTGCTCATCATCCTTCTCTCTGTCAGACAGCTAAGTCTGTCTCAGAAACAAAAACAAATGTCCACAACAGGAAGAAAAAAGGAAATAAGGAATGTACCATCTGATACATAACAAAACAGACTGAAGCTCGTGAAAGAAACTCGGTAGGACTTGAAGCCGAATAAACACTCGCCTTTATTTTTTGCTTTATGCCTTGCCATATCGAATCACACGGAAGAATGATTAATGAGATATGATGCATGTGGACGAAATTAAAATTAAATGTCTTATTATACCAATGAAATAAATGGAGATAACAAACATTAATGAAGATGGAATCCATACATATCAGGTATGGTGGCATATTTATGCCATCCACATAGCTTTTTGTCAAATCAAGAAAACTACAGTATCTCGTCAGATATTTTCTGGTTTGTTGACAAACATCGACTTTATATCTTGTCCAGTCAAGATAAGATATCAAATTTGTTGCAATAGCTAAGTTGACGTGACGAGATAGATAACTTATCTTGCTTCATGAATAAGATTGCTATCGCAAAAATACGATTTTTTATCTTGACTGGACAAGATATAAAGTCGGCGTATGTCGACAAACAAGAAAGTTATGACTTGACGAGATGTTTATCTTTATTTGACATGATGTCATGTTAACGAAATGTTACGCGGATGGCAAAAATATGCCACCATAATCAGGAGTAGAGGAAACTCAGATCATCTCAAAAACAGCAGAGATGGGATCAGGTCCCATGGAAGAGTAAGCATCCCATGCCTTATGGTCACACCCGTTGTAAGCTCTTTGTCATAATCGGGAATGAACGGAATAAGCTGTCAATTTTTTCAGTGTTTAATAATAACCTTACAATGAATATGAAAAAAAAAACATCAGTCAGCATTATATTTGCTGACAAGGTCATCGTATCGACCATAGAACACTTGTACGAATGAACAATGTGCGTTACTTTTTTTTTAAACTCTATGTGAAAAAGTCAATATTTTTTTTTGATAGAGTGTATTAGCTGACAAGATCATTGTATCGACTACAGAACTTACGAAATGATGGCTGCTAATATGAATGAACAACGTGCATTATTTTCAATGTTTTTTGAGAACTCTGTTAAAAACAACTCGATAATTTTGTTGCACGTGTAAATGGAAATGAGGGCGAGGCTTGCCGAGCCTCCCATCACGTTTTCGAACCGAGCCCAGTTATCGCATACATTTCAAAACAGTATCAATCTATTTTGTTTAATTTATCCAGCATCTTTCTTACAACTAACCTCCATAACGAGCTTTTTTTCTAACCGATTTAGGTACATCTCTTCCGCTGAAACTAAAGACACAATGGCATGCATGACCTCGCATTTCTTTTTGAACATCGGAATACATGCACGAGGCTTTATTAGGATATTGACCGAATAAAGCTTAGGTTTGGTTTATTAGGTTCTTTTACTGGGTCAATGCAAGGGTTAGTTGCAGGGTAAATTGGTTTATACGGTCTCAACTTCCAACATTGGAATTCGAACCCACGACATAAGGATCAACTCCTTACCCAGCAAATCTAGAGGAGACACTTTTACCACTGCGCCACGCGGGCGACCACATACAATTGAAAATATATTTAGGCAAAAGTGGCTATTTGATGATAACGAACATATATTTGAGAAATATGCTTTAATAAACTAGATTTGTTTTTCAAAAGAACATCGACGTACGCGATCTGCACGTTTCATTTGTATTTCTGTCTTTCCTGCTCATCATCATTCCCTCTGTCACACAGCTAAGTCTGTCTCAGAAACAAAAACAAATGTCCACAACAGGAAGAAAAAAGGAAATAAGGAATGTACCATCTGATACATAACAAAACAGACTGAAGCTCGTGAAAGAAACTCGGTAGGACTTGAAGCCGAATAATCACTCGCCTTTATTTTTTTCTTTATGCCTTGCCATATCGAATCATAAGGAAGAATGATTAATGAGATATGATGAATATTTTTTCATAATCTAACACCTCCAGAACCCAACCATCGATACCTATTATTATAAAGGACATCCGTTTTTTGCCTACTTCTAAGGAAACGAGAAGGCCTTTGATATCACTGATTGTAATGGAGACGTGTATTTTCTCTCTGTGTTTTAACGTATTCTAATATATCTTCATAACTAACTTTCACAACGCCTGGATGACATGTAATACTGATAGGTATTGATAAGCTATATATCAGTGTAGATTTTTGACGTTTTATTTAACAGATCTTTATATATAAGAACGATTACAAATTTCTGTTGGATAAGACTGCGCGGCAAACCGCACAGCGTATATAAAAATTCGATTTATTTCTTTTTCCATTGTATGTTTAGGTTTGAGAAAGGACAACGTGTACAGTGATATTTTTACTGTATAAAGTGAAAAGTTGTTTATGGCGGCAAAATCATGAGAATTTAGCAAAACTAAAAAAAAAATAATGGAAAATAACATTTTTTGAGAAAAAAGACTCATTTCATACAAGATCTGCTTCAACAACGCATGGTAAAGGAGTAAAAAAGGCAATTTATCGGCGAGACCAATTATTTCATTACATCTCACAGACGCTTTCATACCTGTCAATTATTGAGTTATTATAGCATGTTGCAAAATATAGCTGGCATTTGGATTTGTAAATTCTTAAAGTGAAGAGGTAAGCCTTCAAATTTTCTTTTTATCTATCGACATCTGTTTTTCTAGTCCGAAATATATGACGTTTTCCAGGCTTTTTTTCACGATTTTGATATTTTACGTGTCAGGAAAACGTGGCACGTAAAATTGGGGGAACTGTCTATAGACTTTTGTTTGTGGGATTTTTTTTTAAATGATCAGAATTTAACAGAGGGAGAGAGTGTGTAGAGCTATATATCTACACTTGGTATTATTCTCACTAGAAAAATATCCAATACGTTTAGATATGTTAATGTTATTTTACTTAATTTGCCTACTGCTTTCTCCTTTATAGATGAAATTCCTCTTCTATTTCAATATTTTATAACACAATATACCGAAAAGATAGTTAATTGTTCAGTAATTTCAAAAAATATCACCAGGTTCAACATTCATTTATAAATACCTATCGTAATCAAAATTTCCATTATTAAACTATACATTAGCTATGGAGATAAATTTCTTTCGAAAGATCTTCTTAGGCTGAATGTATACTTTATAATAAGGATTTATTACCCTCCCCCTTTCCAAATAGAAAGGCTCCATGTGTATATAAACAAAGGACATACTGTCTTGATTTTTAAAAAAAAATGGACATATTACAATACGTTGAAAGTTGTTCTAGATAATTAATAAGAATGATATCCTTTGTAAAAACAACATTACAATGATTGTATGTTTTAAGCAAGTATCAAAGGAGAAGTGATTTCTTTCTTTATTTATTTCCACAACACAGGTCGATAAGTAGCCCATCGTGCATGTTCAGCTCTCTGATCTGTCGTGGGTTTTTTTCGGCCTAGTTGTGCAGCTAATTTAAATCATGAATATTAATTAGAATTTAATTCATTTTGAATGTTTTAATCATTTGAATGTTTTTGAATCATTTACAAGACATGGTAATTTAAAAAATGAAAATATCTGACAAATATTATGCTTAAAATGTTTGAAAAAATTGAAGGTTTCAGTTTTGATGAAATTTAAAGATTCTAAAATACTATTATTTTCTGCAACTATTATATTTGCAGCAAACTCATTTTGATCAAGTAATCATGCGTTTTCGACTAATATTTTTAAAATCATACTGGTATATAGAGTGCTAATGATTAGTAGGAAAAAATGAGAAGACAACCATTGAATCAATAAGTGAGATGACACACATTAAAGGAAAAATAAGGGGGCGTGGTGAAAAGACAATTCGTGTATAACTTAGTGAAAGACGCTTGCAAATAAAATACAAGTAGATTGACTAAAATCACAGTTCAATCTGGAGCAAATAAATTCTCTGATTAGAAATTCTGTATAGCTAAAGTATGTTTGAAGGAAGAGGTGTAACTTCACCTATGAAGGTTTATAATGAAGGTAAAATTGCCCTTTCAAAGGGAGTTTCAAGGGTAACATAACTCCCACGGTACTACAAGGGGGGCCTCGTTCTAGAACCAATTTACTGGAAGCATTACACCAGACATCTGCCTCAGAAAACGTTTTCACACCCCCAACCGAAATTTATGGACTGGACCTGAACTGCACCTCACAGTGTCGTGAATGTAAATATAACTTGCCCCGATGCAGGTCACAAACAGAACCTAATCATTATAATAATTCCTTGTAAATATATCAGGACTAACGTAACACCGATGAAAAGATTGCCCAGAACAAATATCCGTTCATAATTACTTGTGCTGATTAACGAGTTTCCATGACAGGTAGCGTGACTACAGCGTCTGACGACGCAATTACTAGTTGATAAATTTATAAATTGAAAAAGGTGAACATAACAAGCAGTGATCGATTTCAAAGAAACCTTCAATCAATATAAATCTGTGACGATTAAGCCCTTTTTAAACCCTATTGTATGACTTACGAGATGACTTCAATTTTCCTATTGTCATTTTTTTTAATTTATGTGCATTTATAATATTCCTCTTTTTACCTGCAAATGTTGTTTAATCTCACAACTCGATTCTCAATAGCATGCTCCGATAACGATAAATTTTTAAACTGAGGCAGGCTACTGACAAGTAGGTTGCTCTTTCAGGGATTTCAGCAAATCTCGCTTTAAGTCAGAATTTCGTAAATAATATTGTGTGTTATAATTACATTGTTAGGATATATAACCTATACGGTCATTTGGTTGTATTTTGGCTGACTTGTTCCTTACCAATTATTAGTCTTTTTTACAGAAAAAAAATGAAATGGTCGCCCGCGTGGCGCAGTGGTTAAAGTATCTGCTCTATAGTCGCGAAGTAAGGTGTTGATCCTTACTTTCCGGTTTCGAATCTCACTACGATATGTCGAGACCGGTCCATCCGTTGAGACCGTGAAAACTGAGTCCCGTGTCGCAGTAGTTGCTGGCACGAAAAAATTCCCTCACTCTATGTATAGGACAAAAATATGTAGCTCTCCACCGCCAAGTTGAAGCGTCTCCAAATGAGTGGGAAAATCTCGAGAGAGACGTTAAACTACATATAAACAAACTAGGGATTGTTTTGTCTACCTGATCAATTTTCACCTCACATAGTAGTATTTCACCAATGACATACCCAGTTAGTTTTATACACATATATTATCGCCAATACTTTTGAACATTAACTTTGATTTAATTGTTATTTAATGATATTTTCAAAAGTATTTAATATTTTCAAAGGGTTACAGAGAATAACAAAGAATACCTATTAAAAGAATTGAGAATGCGAATTTCTTTCCGTTCGACAGATAAAAATAAATCGCCATTTTCTGTTTCATAAAATGAATGTGTATGTCTAAACAATCATCATCATTTTACAGAATAATGAAATCTTTTGATAAAATTAATGGAAAAAGAATATCAAATAGCTCGATGCTATCTCATGTAGCAGTCTAACTTTAGATTACTATTCCAAGTGCAATGTACTTCCTGGTGACTTCAATAACAATCAGATGTTGATTATTGGCATAAATTGTACAGCAGCTGTTTTTATTTAAATTGAATCAATTTTGCGTTGTCATTTACAATACCATATGCTATAATATTTCTTGATGTTTTCAATAACAACTGGTTTGCAGTCAGGTACATGTATTACTGTAACTCTATCATGATCTTTAGTAATATTTTACATCAATTTAGGTTTTCGATTTCGTCTTACCAATATTATTTAATTTCCTGTTTTTACTAAATATAATTGGCATATTTTCAAGACCGTTACTTTCTGGTATAAACTTTATTAAATTAAAATTGTTTGCATAAGATTGGTAACGACACCCACTAAATATTTTTTTAAGGTAAAAAAAAAATTTTCCAATGTCCCTAATGTAGTTTTCCTGTATTAATATTATATATATTTGTTCCTTAATACATTCTATAGCTAACAAACACTAGTACTGTAATGTACTTGAGCATCATTACGGTCCGTTATCTTCATATTTCATTCCAATTAAAACATAGGTCATCTGAATCTAGATCTACCTTGTTTGGGTTTTTTCAACAGTTTGTTTAAAAAACAATCCTTTTAAACATGTATTTATTTTCGTGAATACAATTTGCACCTAGCCCTTCATCCCTAGGGGATCGCTGCTTGCAGTAGGAGACTGACAAACCTGTTGTTCACAGGAACATGTTTGTTTTCTTGCAGACTGTAACATTCATCTGGTTAAACATAATCATTATCACAATAGAGGGTTGTGTTTATTTCTTGATTTATTTGCTGATTTTATTAATAAAATAATAAAATAGTATGTCAATAAAGTCATAATTCTTCCTTCTTGCTTTAAGAACATAACATTAATACAAAATCTTGAGCCTGAATGTTTAGGAGAAGTTCGATTTAAAATCCCTATGTGAATTGTGCAACAACATCAAGAAAATCCCCCCTTTTTTTTTTTTTTTTTTTTTTACATTTTATACTGATTTTGCTTATATTTTCAATTTAAATATTTATGTTTATTCTAAAAATCTTTACCCTACGTCTTTCATTTGGAAATATCAGGTAAAATAGTGTATTGCAATTTGTCTGTTCCTAATATATGTAAGACATGTCATGTATGAAATTTTAAATTTAATGGCCAATAATTCTTTTCAGATTCATTTGCCATGAAAACTACTCAGAGCATATACGATGCTGTACTACAACATATGCAACAAAGCAACTTTTCCTTTAACTTCACATTGAGCTGGCCACCACAAGAGCAGGATGAGTATCCAAGCATCTACAAAACAGGGAGGACATTTTACGCCTATTTCACACCGGTGATTCTCATTGTTGGCTTCATAGGAAATTCTCTGTCCTTTAATGTGTTTATGTCTAAAGGAATGCGAAACCTATCTGCAAGTGTGTATCTCGCTGCCTTGTCTGCAACAGATCTTGTTACTCTGTTGTGTTATGTCATGGTTGAATGGTTTCGTAGAGGATTAGTTTACTTACAGCCTGAGTGGAAAGTTAGCTTTGTGGATACGGATTATCTATGTCAGTTTCAAATGTACACTTCATACGTGTCACGAATGTCGTCAGTTTGGCTAGTGGTTGCTTTCACGGTGGAGAGGTACATTGGTGTTTGTCATCCACTTCGGCGGATTGATATATGCACTGTAAGTAGTGCCCGTAGAATAGTAATCTGCATATTTGTTACGTCACTAACACTTGTTCTGTATAAACCATTTATGACTGGAGTTTTTATTAGTGGAAATGGAAATAAATATTGTACCACGTATCCAAAGTACAACCTTGAATCCTTCATCCTTGACAGTGTATACGGTCTATTAATCACAATTATACCTTTCACAATCATCTCTGTGATGAATTTTCTCATCATCAACAAACTCTTTGCCAGAAAACGGAAACAGAAAAAGACAAGAATTCTATCAGAAGAAGCCTTAGTGCGTTTGGAATTTACTTCAATTCTGTTTGTGATATCATTTTGCTTCGTAGTATTCAACATTCCATTCCTTATCATGTGGATCCGGAATTTTTTCCACTCCAAACACATTTCAAACCAAATCAATGAATCTTCTTACAAAGTAGACTATTGGCGAGGAGTTCTATATATAACACGTACTATTTTTTACGCAAATTATTGTATTAATTTTTTCTTGTACAGTTTGACAGGGGCTTACTTCAGACGGGGTTTGAAAGCCCTGTTCTGCAGGAAATCTGATGGACTCCTCAGATCCCACAGTGTTTTAACAAGATACAACTCACATTCGCATACAAATCAGTCATGGGTTTAACTTATAGACTGTGCACAACCTTTTAACTTATTTTTTGTATGTAGTCCTTATTAACAGAATAAACGTTTCTGTTTTTCTCTTTGTTTATACATTATAAGTCAGATGTTTGCAATGTACATGATGTAATTGCAGGCAGTTCTCACAAAATTGATGCTTGAGAGACATCCCCCAAATAAATACGAATGATGCTCTTTGTCCACTAAATCGTGACCTCCAACACAGTGTTGTGTAATTTTATAATGCCTAGTTTATTTATCTTTACATTAAAAGATTTTCGAACATTTATTACTGTTTTATGTTGAAAAGGATAATAAAAAATTCTAATGAATGTTTTGTTTTTTCTTTCAATGCAACTCATTTTACCTATTTTTGTTTCGAGTGAATGATCATGAACTCCACTCAATGAAACATACCAAGAATCATTCAACTATTTTTCACACAAAATCGCAGCAGGGGGTTTGTTTTCCTGGACACAACAATGCTTAATGCAAAAACACATCAAGTTATGTATATGACACTCACAGGAAAGCTTCTTGTAAATAAGCAATAAAACTAGCATGAAAACCCCAAGCAAAAAACCCTAGTCCACCCCTACCTGCGGAAAGGAAACAGCGTTATGCATCGATATAAAATTTGATGTTTCTCGATGAACAACTTAAAAGGATCATTAAAATTGACTATCTTTCCTATTTTGTAAACCTAAAAGATATTTTGTTATGAACAGGAGAAAATGAAACATTTCCCCAAAGTTGCACTCGGCGTTCCGGACAATAATGGTACATGTACTTCTTCCACCGGTATTCATACATTAAAGTTGGCTTTCTGTCGCACAAAGGAAGACACTTGACGGAAGGACAAGGGGATAGACTATTGGTAAGGAGATCGAAGAATAATTTTCACTACACGTGTGAAATCAATAGAGCTTTACCGTACAACAAGAACCCAAGATCTAAAACTAAGCCATATATCTCACAATTTTGGAATAGGCGCCCTTGCTAATCATAATCATGGAATTAGTACATGTATACTGTCTGCTTAAAATCTAGTAGGAGGAAAGTTTTAAAAGTTTCCATGCCTATCATATCAATAAGGCCCCACCCTAAATCCACAGCTGTCTGCTTGATGAAGTGGTTAGGGCGTCTGTTGATGAGTAGCAGAGTAAGGACATTTTTATCTCCATATTTCATCCTGTAGTCATTCACTCGAAATCAAAACTGAAAGTCCACTTCTTTTGGCAAGAATATGTTTGCTATAGGCCTAATGAATTTATACCTACCCTACCTACCTAGTCCTTGTTATGCCCGTGGGCACATACGGCAAGGAATGAATTTATGCCATACTGAATCGGAATTAACCTTAAAAGCATAAAAAATAAAGAAATGTTTCTCAATTTTTTTTACTCATTGACATACATCAGTGAAACCATTTGCATGTTTGTACATGCACATGTAATTATGAATGAGCTGTAAACCTTCATTGTGAAGTTTAAGAAGTCAGGGGAGGACTGTGAGATATGGAGTTGTTTTTTTTTTTTTCGTTTGTTTAACGTCCCTTTCGAAAATTTCTCATATGGAGACGCCACCACCTGCTACGCCTTGCAGAGGTATTTGAAACAACGACGTAAGGATCGACTTCTTTCTTCGAGTAAACGCTCTCTTTTAAAAATCTCTCGGCGACTCATATTTGTTGGTTCTTGCCTACTTTAATTAATGGGTCTGTAAACATTTCGGAAGAACATTCTTTTGGGAACCACAATAATATGAAAATGAAAAAAAAATGATGACCATGTTTGCAGATTACAATTTACAGAATTCCTAAATAAGTAGTTTATCAGCTATCTCTGTTCCTTCTGATGTATTGTATTCTTCGTTATCTACGTAAAGCAATCTGTCTGTTATGCATTGAAGCATGTTGAATGAGAAAGGACACCCAAATTACGAGTTCTATGAAATTAGTTCAAATGGAAGATAGCAAGAACTGACTAGATGTTTCTGGTGAATCTTGACTACATAAAAAATACGAGTAATTTTGTCCGAAACACGCGTCACTAGTATTCATTTTACTACCTTGCGTTGTTAAATACATCTTTAGTTTAGCAGTTGGATTGTTGAAGGAGTAACAAGAAATCTGTGAGCCAATACTCACTAGTAATACCCCCGCTTTGATGTAAATAAACACTATCATGTTAATATACACAAGTTCAATTACAGGCAGATGCACAGAAAAATTTGAAATTGACAACAGATTCATATCAAAATTAATCCGACCATAAGGCATGCCTCGACAAAGAGTGTACTAAAATTTCAAGCATCTGCTACGAAAATTTGTTATGTATGAAACGGACAGACACACAGACAAACAGGAAGTTGACATCGGATTTAAACAAAAATGTATCCCACCATATAGCACGCCTGAGAAAAGATTGTATTAAAATTTCAAGCATCTACGATGAGTAGTTGTTGAGAAAACTGCGACGAAAATTTGTTACGGACACACAGACAGACAGACACACATACAAGGGTGAAACAGTATACCCCCCTCTCCTTCGGAGCGGGGGTATTATAATAATAATAATTGTGTTAGTTCTAACCCAACCAAATTCGTAAAGTGCTATTTCATCAACCTTTTTTTGTAGCCGGAAACTTTTACCTTATTTCCCCTTGTAATGATTATGTTTATCTGAGGTCAAAACGTGACAATTTCCGGTGATGATGACAAGATGTCCTCTCGTTATAACACCCTGAAGTATGCGCACGTTGAAGGAGAAAATTCTTGTCACTACGAGTAGAATTAGATATTATTGATGTTCTACATAATTCATTTATTGCCAGAAGCTGCTTAGACTTGCCCTATAGTTAATATGAATTGACTGCATTGTTGAGTCGAATCCAATCGGCCTAGATTGAAGCCTTCTTAATGTCTTCTCCAAATGTTTGTCTTTCTTTCTCAATTGCCTTGACCGGTCATTGTTCTTTTCGTTCTGATTTTGAGGTAATTAAAATGGTTCTTGCACAAACGACACGTTGCAAATCTCAGAAAAGCATGTTAATCCAATCATGAGGACGGAATGATCAAGATTTGCATTTAGTATTATTTTGGGTCATAAATGAAAGAAATTCATGCATTCAATTTTTCCTCATTCGGTGTAATACTGCAATATTCTACAAAATATGTAAATATAACATGATCAATATTTCTTTTTCAATTTAAGTAAGAATCCAAATGTATACAGAAGGTAGCAATTGCTAATTTAAATAAGAAATGCGGAAGCGTAGCATTGTTAGCCTTCTTAATCTTGAAATTTTCAATTTTAATGAAACGCCACGGCTTTCTGGCTTGGTACTACAAGCTTAGACCTGTCCTCGGCACTGTTTTCATGCCAGTAAAATTATTGCGACACGGGTCCTTGGTTGAAGGGACCAGTGAGAAAAATATTGAAAGTGAATGGTAAGAAATTCACTTTTGTCTTATAGCCATGATCTTGGCCTTTATTTTAGGTTGTATATTAATTACGCCCTCCTTTGAAGAAGGGAGTGCATATTGCTTTGCTGCTGCCTGTCGGTCGGTCTGTCGGTCCACTTAGTTTCCGTTCATTTCTTCACAACCGTTGCACATACTGAAATGAAATATGGTATAGAGATTTATCAGATGAATATCTAGGTCAAGTTTTGTATATTCGCGCCATTTTTGACAGAGCTTATGCCCCTTGGACCTTGAAAAATTCCAATTAAATGCAGTTTCCGTTCTTTTTTTCGCAGAGGTTGCACATATTGAAATGAAATTTGGTATACATATTTATCAGATAAATATCTAGGTCAGTATCTGTTCTGGGCACGATCGCTCTATTTTTGACAAAGATATGCCCCATGGACTTGGAAAAGTTCCAATTTGGGGAGGAGGCATAAGTATTTTACAAATATCTCTTGTTTCATATAAATTATAACACACTTTTCTTTTATTATGACATTTTTTTCTATTTTATATTAGAAATGATACCGGGTATATAATGTAAAAGAGCACAAATGTTGAATTCAAATGTTTGATTGCTTACAATCAAGTTTTCCAAGAATCAGGCGACATAAGCGATTATATTTTAAAAAAATAAAATGCTATCTCTGGGTGTTATTACGGAAATTAATGTCGCAGCTGTTGCAGAGAAAAAACGCAGGTTATGTGATTTTTTTTCTGCAATAGCTACGAGGTTAATTCCTGTACTAACAAACAAACAATTAAATACATTTTATTGCTTAATATGTTTCACACTGTATAATAGATTTGTATGTCATTGTATGCATAGTAAATTATTGATGGAACAGCCGTTGCTTTAGAAATCTCTGAAAGTGTTTTGCTTTAGAGTTAACTGACTGATTAAGGTACATGGTTATTCTGATAAGAGAGATAACTCTAAATGACATAAATTTCTATTATTCCGTTATAAATTTGTCAAGTTGAAATGTCTTAGTTGTCCAATTTTGCCCCAGAAGCCATGCTATAATTGTTCGTATTTTACTAAGCATATTCATTTCCTTTGGAAAATCATAAGAGTTAAAGAAACTTTTTATATGAGTGAGCAGAGGGTTCATGAACCTTAAGGCCGGCAATGTTTTTATAAGAAATAAAGGGAATAATATTCAGTGAATGTAAATATTTCCCTCTTTGTTCCCTTTTCATCGGATTTCCTAAAAAAATCGTGTATTCTTTGTGTTATATTTACATCTACTGAATATTATTTCCTTTATTTCTTATCTCAAGACCATTACAATTCATCGGACTGAGTATAAACAATAAAATGTCTTTCTTTGTGAGAACGTGAATTAACGTTGCAGCTACACGTACAACCAAAGAAATTCTATTGTTTATAAATCATTCACATTTTATAACAACGGAAAAAAGAGTTATCTACAAAACAAATATGTCAAGCAAATTTAAAGCTTGTCTCATCTTAATAGCTATGCAGTTCTTATCTAACACATATTTTTATAAGGAATACGAAGTTTTGTTTAATTTTCCGATTTATGGTCTTTTTAGGTGACGCGATCTTATTTTCATTTAGCTTTTGGTCATCGTCCTTAAGGTTTGTCTGAGTGACTGACAAGTTCCTGTTCCTCATATTTATAGAAAGTAAAGAGAACAAAGATAGGTTAACGTACAAAACTGGAATCCACAGAAAAGAAAAACGAAATGAATGCTTAAAGCTGAACACGATTAAAATTTGTCCGCCATATTTTTTCTATCTCTCGCTATATCTGCGGGTCTCTATAAATAGAGCCGATCACTTAGTAACTGCCCAGTGTAATGAATTGTCACCGGTTTACACGGACGTATGCCGAAAAGTACTATAAGATACCAAAGATATTTAAACAGTTGCACCGCTCGGTGCAGTATACAATACAAATATTAGCCCACGTGGCGCAGTGGTTAGAGTGTATGCTTTAGAGTAGCGAAGTAAGAAGTTGATCCTAACGTCGACTTCAGGTCCTTCGGATGAGACCGTGTAAACCGAGGTTCCATGTCGCAGTAGGTACTGGTATGAAAAAGATCCCTCCGTGCTCAATGGCGCTGAGTGCTGAGTATAGTACAAAAATTTGCAGCTCTCCAGTGGCAAGTGATGGCGTCTCCATATGAGTGAAAAATTCTCAAGAGGGACGTTAAACAACATACAGATAAAAAACAAAATATTAATATGCGTAACTGTAATTAAATGTACACATATGTAATTCAAGATAACCAGCAAAAACACGGGTCGCCAGTCAACGTCGATATCCGTGACAATAAAGAAGTGAGGTGTAATGAATTCGAAGAGTATGCCCCGATGTTCGCACTTGATATTGTAGATAGTGTTATATTGAAAATGGTGTAAGCCTATTTACGAGTTGTGCTCAGCTTTAATTTGTGTTAGAGTCGATAAGCGTAAGCGGCTCAGAACCTCCCTCGCTTCTCATAAGCTTTTTACTCCCTACAGAGATTTGTTTTTCTGACGAATGACTTAGCTTTTTTTAATTTCTGTTTCGTAAAAATCAAATTTTATGAATTAACTTGGTGCAATCCGATCAAGAATGAAAAATATGCCGTCATCAGATAAATTAAATGAAAATTTTTATCAAAAAAATTGTAAAACTGAATGATTTGGCTTTTCTCCGTCACGATGAATATTCCTGTGGCAGCCGCGTGGCGCTGTGGTTAAAGCGTCTGCTCTCGAGTCGCGAAATAAGGAGTTGAACCCTACCTCACGGTTTCGAATCCCACTGTGGGACCGGTGATTCGGATGAGACCGTATAAATCGATGTAGCGTGTCACAGTATGTGCCGGTGTAACGACGAAAAATGACCCCCGTAGAATAATGACCGGGGGTCATTTTTCTACGTAGAAATTTGACCCCCTGGTCAATATTCTACGTAGAGAAATGACCCCTTTTTTCGTAGAAAATATGGCCTTGGGGTCATTTTTCTCCGTGTGGATTGTAGAAAAATGACCCCGTAGAATAATGACCCTATGTCATTTTTGATGCAAAAGGCTGATTTTGGTAGGAATATTCTTGTCAGAAAAAAATAGGGGTAAAATCACGCATTCTTCTGATATGAAGTGTTTATTTCATGCGTTATACACACTATACCTAAAATCAATAAAACAAGATGATTTATCACGATTAAAGGAAAGCGAGCAACAGTTCCATGACTATAGAGCAAGAATACCCACGTTCTTAGATTTGTTTTATCAAATTTAATTTATAAAATATATTTCCACACTTGTTATTATTTTTAAAAAAAAATCAAGATCATCCATAAAAAATGTTCAGTTTCAATAATTGTAATCCTCTTTGATTTTACCTTGGGTAAATTATGTGCAAAATATCACAAAAAAAAGTCTCAATTTTTTTTCTTCACAAGTTACAAGAAAAGTTTATGTTTCTAAACCCCCAGTTAATTAAATTTGCATGAAAAATGGGCAGTTGTTGAAGAAAATTATATGTCTGATTTATCTCAAAAATATCTTCAATCTCAGGAGCACAAATCGTGATTAACTTAAAACCTTAACTCACAGGACCGTAAGACATGAGGGTTAGGGAGGGGCGCCGTTACTTTTCTGAGTATAGTATTTTATTACATTAAATTTTCTTTTAGATGCCCCCTCCCCTTATCCTCCGCTAATACACGTTCTCTTTTTATTGCTTTAAGTTTGATCACTAGGAAGTTCCAGTATTTGGACAGATAATAATTTTTTGTCTTTTTTTTCTGAGACCCCCCCCCCCTTTTTTTTAAAACCTGATTATGGTTTTTGTCGTTTGCTAGTACCACCAAAATCCAAACAAATTGAGACATTTTATATCAAAAGATTTGATACATATAAAAGAAGTATTTCATATCAAAAAATTTTTACAGAAGTCTATACACAGTTATATTGCCTTTTTCCTTTTTAGTTATATATAATATTTTTTACCAATAGAAAAACCGAATGTTTGCAGCATAAAAAATCTTCCCAGTCTAATATACATAATTTTTTTTCCGAGTATGATTAGCAATATTACAACACTTGATGTTGGGTGTGCACAAATATAAAACATTACATTGAATAACTGATTCAATCGCATGAAACATTTTTTTAGGGGGGGGGGGCAAGGAATGGAGAACAAATCCGAATGCCTAATACATGTACATAGATTAATTATTGCTGATCCGAGATTTCTTATATTAATGTAAATATTAGCTCACCCGATTTGGGACTCAGACTAAAGCAATTAAACTTCATATTTTCAATTTACAAAATTAATTCCTTTCAAAATCTAGCGTTTTATTTATTTTGGTTATTTTTGATCGTTTACCAGCTGCCTTTGTTAGTGATTGTGACAACAGAGTCTGATTTCAAAACTTTGCTCCCATGTGAAAAATATAAGGCTTAAAACATCAATCACTTTGTAAAGGATAAAATGATGCCATCAAATAGGCGGGGTTCTTTGAAGTTTCAAAGGCAACAATTCTGTTCGTCATTTTGCTTCACACCATGGACTCGAAAGAATATATGGAAATATCGCTTTTCGTGGAAAAGAAACAATATCCTAAATTTTTGCCAAAAAATTTAAAGCGCAACTTTCGACGAAAATGTAGTAAATTTGTTCTATTCAATGGGATTCTACATTACCATCATAAAAAACGGTTATTAAGAGTTGCAAAAGAAGAGGAGGTTCCAAAAATTATCAGCAATACCCATACAACAGCGAGTGGTGGGCACCTAGGCATTAATAAAACGTAAGTTTATTATGTTCCCCAAACGAAGTTTGGGAACATATTGTTTTTACTTTTTCTGAATTTTTTCTTTGTTCTCCGGTACTTTTTTGTCCGCGAGTGTTCTCGTAAACTACTCATCCGATCTAGGTGAAACCTTTTTAGGGTCACTAGGTATGTTATGTAGATGTGCGGAACGAAGGTCATTTTGCGCGCACGTGCGTGCAGGTGCGCGCACGTGTAACACGTGAAATGACCAATATAATAGATTTAGCCGTAACTTTTTAAATATTGAATGAAATGCTTTGAAACTCATAATATGAGGATATAATAGTAGTATAGACATGATGACATGGTCAAAATAGCAAGATCTCACGCGCATGCAGGTGCCCTTCGCTGCGATTGGCTGAAACTTAAAGTCTAAATATATATTTTGTTTTCTGACAAAATCCTTTGAAATTTTGAACATAGTCTTACATTATGAAGATCTACAGCATGATATATAAGAATAATCATGAACGCACGCACATGCACGTGTGCTGCAATCTGATTGGCTAAAACTTTAAATGCCTACAACTTTCTTGGTTCTCAATAATACAGGGTGAAATTTCAAATATGAATAGATATAATGATTGCCTACATTATACTACTATCAAAAGTAAATACATGGACGTGCATGCACATGCGACCGCACACAATGTATTAAAAGACAGTATACTTGAGTGTTTGATGTTCATGCAGAATTAAGAACTTCTAAATGTCAAGACATGTAACATACTGAAGCATGCAGATCTTTTTACCCTTGACCTTGAAACTTAGGTCAAGGTCACTGGTAACCTGAATAAAATGTTGATATTAACTATTTACCAAAATCACCTTGACCTATGAACTTGAAATCGACCTTAACCTTTGTCCTTGACCCAAGGGTAAAAAGAAACATGAAGTACATGTACATGTATCTAGAAACACCTTTCAGAGTTTATTTCGGTTGACAGGTTAGAAGTTGAAGAGGTGGTGGTTTTTAATGACCTTGACCTTTCATCCAAATGTCACAATCAATCTTAAGTTCTTGGAATAAGATACAAGATTCAACTCCAACGTTAAATAGGTTAAGAATAAAAATAACCCCCCATCCCCCCCCCCCCCAACACACAAACAAATCAAATTAATGGCAACGTAGAGAATCACTGTTAAACTCAAAAAACACCTCGGACCCACATAAAATTTCAGGAAAACTGCAAAAAAGAGCTCGAGGAAAGTGTATTAAAATATTTCATTTGAGTTTCCAAAGTATATAGAAATTATTAATTTATACAGAAAAAATTACAAATCCTGTCGTGTTTAAAATTAAAGTGCAGATGACCAAAGTTGGCATATAAGCCTTTTATAGCCTATTTATTCAGATGTCGTTGATAGCATTCGATTCTACTGATTTGAAATAATATTTTAATACCAAGCATCCTTTGTTTAATTTACCTTTGAAATTTATTTGAATTTTTTTTAGAATTACGCAATCCCCAGAAATAGCGATTTTCGGTATATTAAAAAATCAATATACATGTACGCTCCTTCGTAAAATAATCAGATATCTGCATTCATGAAAAAAATATTAATAAGAAGGTGTTAAACAATATAGGTCACATTAGCTGACACGAATGTCTTTTTAAACATCTCTTGTAAAACCCAGAGAGTAGCCCCCTATGCATTGGAAAAAATGAATAGTTCCGGTCAAAAAACCTTTATTTGATTTTACAAAGTATATAAAATTTACCAGGCACAGGTATCAGAGTTGTCAAAATGGCCTGAGAGGAAATATTTAAAAAAATTCTGAACAGAAAGGAAAATCCCTTTTCCA
Organism: Saccostrea cuccullata; assembly: GCF_032062105.1. Taxonomy (NCBI): domain Eukaryota; kingdom Metazoa; phylum Mollusca; class Bivalvia; order Ostreida; family Ostreidae; genus Saccostrea; species Saccostrea cuccullata. The sequence continues at coordinate 8,369 of NW_026928659.1, read as the reverse complement.
TGTATGGAACTACTATTGAATAAGTTCATTTTGATTGGTTAGGTATTGGCGTGATACCCTTAGTCGACTTTAACCCTGCCTTGTCGTCGGAATAAAACCAACTTTGAGCCCGAGGTTAAAATAAGTAGAGAAATAAAATGTCAATCGATATATTAGAAATATGACATATGCTTGAAAAATGGTAAATTTATATATGTATTTTTTTCTTTGATTCGCGGGATAGAAAGATATGTTAATCGCTTAATCAACATGCCATAATCATCTTGCATATGCATGTACATGTATGTGTGCGCGCATGCAAAACGTTAAACAATATATCGTTGATAGTTGATATCATTGTAACTTTTATATTCTTAAATGAAATCTTGGGATACTTAGCATATTTATAAAAGGTCTTAGAGGAATAAGGCACGATAAGGGACATGGGGAGCGTTTGGGGAACATCTGTAACGGTCCCCGTTACAATTAGCACTAGTTTATTTATGTGAATATATTTCATGCATTTCTTAAAATCAATTGTGACAAATGTAACATCGATTTTAAAGATACCCCGGTCATTTTTTTTTCTAAAGAACATGTATATCAATTCAATTATTTTAGTGAGAAATTGTAGAATCACGTTTAATATTTTGCATCGGTCTGATTCCATGTTTAAAGAATTAAAATGTCTGAAATTTCGTATAAACGTAATACGGATGTGTTGAGAGAGAGAGAGAGAGAGAGGGGGGGGGGGGCGGGCATTCACCAATTTTCTGATGGCCTACGATGTAATTGGTTGTACTTGGCTTTCAAACAATATTTGATACAACTAATAAGACATGTGCATGTACTTGTAATTGTTTTAAAGGCACCTGATATATAGATAGTTTAACCCCCCCCCCCCCCATTTCCCAAGCTTGTGAAAATTTTCGTTAAGACACAAAAGCTTAGAAATACTTTTATATTCCGTATAGGGTCAATCTCTAGAACTTAACAAAAGCAGAAAATGATATCAAATATCGAAATAGGAAAATAATAAACAAGGAAATCATGTATTTTAATAGGTTATTGTGTCTTATAAAATTGTCAGAAGCTAGGGCGGGGGTTGGGGCGCAGTCTTGATGCTTGACTTAGGGATTGTCCCATCGGAAGATAACTGTCTTTTATTGTCATCCCATACTAAGGCGTCAAAACCGGGGGGAGGAGAGCTTAGTCAAAACTGTTGCCCGGTCATAGAATGAACTGTTGCATGTCTGAACTGATCCACTATTTTTCGGCAAAAATAGACATTATATAGGCATTGATAATTGGGATTTACCATTTTGTTGGTTTAGCCCCCCCCCACCACCACACACTTTCAATTTGCTTCCGACGCCCATGCATCCGAAATTTTGTAACACTGCTCCAACGTCTAACACTTATGCCCTGTTCACACGACGAGTTTAATTCGCAGTAAATTAATGCGAAGTAAACTTATGCGAATCAAATTAATGCGAATTAAATTGCGTTCACACGACAGCTAATGCGAAGTAAACTAATCCGAATTAAAATTTTTCTTCTACAGTCAGGCGTCAGAAAGTCTATTATGACGTCATTTGTAAACCACGTCATGTGTGCAGAGCCATCCTTTGATACATCATGTAGTGGCTACAGGTATTCATTGATTTTAGTGATTAACATACTTTCCCTCAATTTTTGAACCAAATATAGCACAAATACCTATATCTAACCACCAACATGTTTCCTGTGACTTAATTCTGGCCTTACGCATGCGTCAAAATTTAATTCGAATTAGCTTCGCTTAGCGTTCACACGGAGGTAATGCGAAGTAATTTAATGCGCAGTAAATTAATTCGAACTAAACTAATTCGCATTAAATTCTCCGTGTGAATGCTAAGCGAAGCTAATTCGCAGTAACTTTACGTTTAATTCGAATTAAACTCTCCGTGTGAACAGGGCATTACTTGAAATCTCACAATTTGAATTGTTCACTAGTACATGTAAGAGACAAAAAAATTCTTGCACAGAAATCCTCGACCGTCAATTAGTATGATATATAAATACAAAAGTTGAGTTATAATCAGGAATTTCAGATTAAACATTTGCTTCTCCCCCGCATTTATTACTTAGATTTTTCCAATATATTTCGTAGATGGAAGAAAATACGAGAAAGATATCACTGGGCATCATCGTATGATGACGTTAAGAATTACGTAGAGAGGTGTGATCGGTGCCAAAGGAAATCTACCTTGAAGAAAGCAAAACAGCCATTGAGACCCATACCAGTAAAGTCAAAGCCATTTGTGCAAATAAGAATGGATATAGTTGGACCATTGCAGGAAACTAGCACAGGTAGTTCATAAAGAATTCTATAAATTTTATAAAGATTAGTTCACACCATGCATAAATAAAATTGCAAAAAATGTATTGATGTGTGTTCATTAAATAAGTTTACGCTCTTATGTAATTAAAAAATTAATGACTTTTTATTAAATGAAAGAAAACTTTTTTTTTTTAGATATTTAATAATTGCTTGAGGTTATTGAATCAATAGTTATTGCTAGCGCTCTCGAGTGCTAGCAACTACGTTAGTCCAAATTCTTGGAATACGCATGCTCGGCTTCACGGTCGTGCATTCTGGGAAAACTACTATAGATAGACCGTGCGATAACAATTTCGTTGTATCATTAAATAACTTTGTTTTTTTATTGTGTAGCTTACACTTTAAAGATAACTACATAATTGTAATACTTTAATTTTTCCCTTTTTCTGACGGAAAAGCCCGAGTCATCATCTGATTATTCTAAACGAAGACAAGGGAAGTTTTTCTTATGTCTAAGCACAAGATAGACTCTATTTTCAAGACCTCACCACAGTAAAAATATATTTGCTCGCAATCACGGCAATGTAGGCCAAGCGAAAAATTTCATAAACAAGGATTTACACTAAAGATTACGAACAAATCCATTATTTATTTTTTTTTAAAAATTCTGTGTATGGCTTTTAACCTAACAGTTCTTTACAAAGATGACCCAAAGGGCCAAGCTACTTCACATCTTCATATTCGGAACTCTCTTGAAACTCCAATGGGTCAACACAAAAATTTCACTGCCCCCCCATCGTTTCTTTACTTATGAATCTATAAAATACACTTCATAAAGAAATTATAACTTTATCACACCCCAGCCTCAATAAACATTAAAAAATTCAGCAAAATAAATCACTTGATCACGGACCTTCCTTTCTGTGTTTAAAAATTGCTACGGCGCTAGCTCACCTATCTTTTTTTAATTTTAAAAGATAAACTTGTTAAAATTAAAGAGGCTGGGGTGGCAGCCATTTTCATACTGTTTCGATCTCCTTTAAAAGAAGAGCTCCATATAAAGATATACAAAAATGATCAAATTTTAAAACTAAAATGTATGATTTTTTTCTTTGCCAAATGATAGTTGACAGCTTAAGATACCGTATCTAAAAAAAAGTAAGTTAAAACTGGTGGTTAATTTGTGTTTAATTTGTTGACCCACAGCCTCCTTAAATCAATATGCGGCTGGCCTGCTATTCCGCTATTTTATTTTCGCAATCTGCAGCTCATATTGCTTTAATGAGAGGGTAAGTGGGTGCCACGTCTAAACTACTCGAAAAAGAACATTCGAATGAAATATATACTAGTTAAATATTTGTTAAACAGGTTTAAACTCTGAAATAAATAATAATAAACATCACGTGTTCAATCGACACACGTGAAACCATAATACTGGAAAGAATGCATTTAATGTAAATAATCGAAACTCATAATCAAATTTATGAGCTAGAATACGGAAAACCAAATTCTGAAAATGTTGAAATTAATACATCTTTTATGGCATCTTTCTGCAGTTATAGTGATCTGTCTTTTTTTTACTTCTTTTAAATAGAGATTCATAGTTTACTACTCAATTTTTAATCACTTAAAATATACCTAACATTTTAAAAGGCCCAGATAAATTGAATGAACATGTTATTTTGTGATATTTTATCAATTTTTTCCTTTGGAAGTAATTAATAGTGATTTGTATTCATTATACTACTGTGTAGTGTTTGATAATTTTTTCTTGGGGGTAAAAGCCACGCGCCATATAGTGAAAATTATAATCAATAAGCTTAATATTAACACTTTTATAAAATGTACTTTTCTCAATGTCCAAAAAATATTTTGCACTGGTGTAGAGAGAGTCCTTAAAAGTTACTAGTATTCTTACGTGTTTTTTTAACAGTTAGGTAATGTACGTAGGGAAAGTAACAGTAATTACACAGAGTTATCTAATTGGAAAGTAACAGATTAATCTGTATTTTCCTGATGTACATGTATTAGACCACTTGACTGGATTTTTTAAACATGCAATATGCTTTCATTCTATATATATAAAAAGAAATGGGTATGTGTAAAACACGAAACGAGAAACAAGAAACGAGAAACAATGAAATGAGATTCAGCAAAATAACTAATGACCTCAAAATTTCAACAAAGTGAGGGCAGCTTGTGCCTTTGATTTCATTTTGTTAGAATCTAACTTCGGTCTGATTTATTAGCAACGTTAACTCCGCACAACTATCTCTCACAGAAAAAAAACATAAATCGTTGACAGATTTAATTAATACAAATATCTAAAAAAAAATGTATTACTCCGGTTTTTTTCTCTGCTGAGTACTATATAATATGTGATCCAAAATTCATTGTTAATGTTATAATAGTTTTGCATATACTAGTAACGTTTATATACCGGGGGTATATAATTATTTGTGTGTGTTTTAACATATAAGTATTTTTAACCTATTTTTCTTGTATATATAAAACAGATAATTAAATATTTTATTTATAAATATATTATATAATGTTTTGTTTATTCTTTGATTATAAAACAACCAGATAATGATTTGAGATGAGTTATTAAATCATGCACTTTTCAGCTGTTGATATCTACATGTAAAGTGTAATTAAATCTGTCATGACTATATGAGTTTAGCAGTGCTAGATCGCTGATGTTTCACTCAGCACCTGTTCTCTAACAAATGAAACCATGGCAAAAGCTGCCCCCGTGGATGACATTTTTAGGTCATTTTTTTTTATTTTGTTGTTTCTCGTTCCTTATTTCTCCTGTCTTGTTTCTCGTTTCGTGTTGTTCATATACCCTAAAAACACAAGTATTGTAGGAATGGCAGAAAAAATTTTAATTATATGCTCTTTTACATAATTCTTGCAGTACCTGAACATATGGTTCCTAACAATGTAAACCCCCCCCCCCTCTCCCGCGCACCTACACCCACTCAATGTCCAAGCAAAACAAACCGCTTAAAATTGATTTTAAGCAGTATTACAGACCAAAATATTTTAAAGATAAAGAAGCTATATGGCTATTTAGGAACATACATAAAGATACATTTCGACCCCCTTAAAATTAAGTTACGTTTATCTCTTTCGTTTTAGGTAATAAGTACCTACTTGTCTTCACGGAATATTTTACGAAATGGGTTGAGGTAGAAGCTATAGCAGATAAGAAGGCGTCAACAATCGTTAACAGTTTATACAAGTTCATTGCGGATCACGGAGTACCAGAAGTCATTATAACCGACCAAGGCAGAGAGTTCTGCAATGAACTAAACGATGCTGTTTGTTCAGATTATGGAATTGAACATCGGATTGCGTCCCCCTATCATCCACAAACAGGTGGGCATACGGAGCGCTACAATCGAACCCTATGTTCTATGCTATCTTCTTGTGTTAATGAACTACAAAATGACTGGGATACGAAACTTCCATTTATGCTTTTTGCCTATAGAACTGCGCAACATGAGACAACGAAGAAAACACCATTCTTTCTGGTGTATGGTCGCGAAGCCAGGTTACCAATTGAACTTGATTTACCCACTTCGCCGATCCCAGAAAATGACAAGTTTGAAGATTTCTTGAAACAGCGCTCCGACGCATTCATAAAGCTTTCTTGTGAAAGAGAAGAGGCCGCGGAAAACATAAAGGAAGCACAAAAGAAACAAAAGAAGCATCATGATAAGAATATAAAAAATAAAACTTTTCAAGTTGGAGATAGAGTATTGCTACACAATACCCGAAAGTTAACCCGGAAAGGGGGGAAACTAGACAAATTATGGAGCGGTCCTTACATAGTTGAAGGTATTAACAAGAAGGGAACATACAATTTACAGGGACTGAAATGCGCAGTAAATGGAAGTCGGTTGAAAATTTACAAGGAATTGAAAGATGATGAAACGAGTAGAAAGCCTGATGAAACACATGGAAAACCAGATGAAACACGTGGAAAACCAGATGAAACACACGGAAAACCAGATGAAACACAGAAAGAAGCTGACAAAAAAAAGAATTTACCCAAAAAGGAAGACACTCCATTAACTAAAAACCGTGGTATACCGCTTCCACCGAAAAAACGCAAGATTCCAGAAGTTGAAATTACCAATAAAACTGAATCGAGATCACGCATTCTTTTTTATCCAGTGGATAATGAATGGCAAAACATTAACGCTGAAATGTTTGGCCACCAGGTGAAGAATGTTCTCAAAACAGGACGTAGACGGCACGTAAATGCGAATTCCATTCCAACAGTGACGGCGTCTATGAGAGGAGATGGAAATTGTTTGTTTAGAACATTCAGTTATGTTTTATTTGGAGTTCAATCATATCACAATGACGTACGAAATAAAGTTGTTGGCTTTATGAAGGAGAATAAACATCTATTGCAAACCATGGAAGCGGATCCAAAATATTTGAAACGTTCGCGGATGGAACATGAAGGCTCCTGGGGTACTGATACAGAAATTCGTACATTCGCTACAATTTGCAATACAACGATCTTTGTTTATTGTAAGCACGGGATGAATGACAAAAACAACGACAATTATGTCTGGCTGCCGTACCCTCCCTTACACGAGGGTAAAAACGAATCCAATTCGAATAGCATTTTTATTATGAATATCGGAAATCATTACGAACCTGTATTGGATGTAACAGAGGATATTTACAGTAGAACACCTTACATCTACATCAAAAACTTCGTGCCAAAGAAATACCACCAGTATATTTCAAAAAGAATGCTTGAAGCTGCACTGGTAAACAATGAGAGCGACTCCGATATTGTCAGAGAATTAGAAAGACAAGAAGACGTATACGTGTTGAAGTTCAAAGATTTTCCCCATCAAGTAAAAGGTTTAGAAAAATTAAGCGAGGAAATAGATCCAAATGTCTTCAATTTATTGTGTGAGTGGGAGGATTTGGAAGACAAGTTTGTGGCAAAAAAATCAAAATATGATACCACTCAGTAAACGTTGAATATACATTAAAGTTAGAGGCAAGTTTCTGTGCTCTTTTTATAGTTGTAGTTGTAATAAATAAATAAATAAATAAATATATATATATATATATATATATATATATATATATATATATATATATATATATATATATATATATATATCAACTTGGAATTTTTTAATGTACTTTAGTTGCTTTGAAAAAAATTCAAAGAATTGTGATCTCCGCTTCCGGTGTCAGTGGATGGGAGACCATTATTTGTGGCATGTTGTGTCAAATATAAACGCTCTATCATAATTATGTTATTCAAAAGTAATTGCCAATGATTTTTTTTGGCAAATTAGGTCAGACATGAAGGTCAAGGGGTAAAAAATCATAGCATGCTCGAGAACATCTTGTTTCAGGTAATGCAAATACGAAAGCCCTATGTTTTTCCAATCAAGAAATATAAAAAAAATATGCCATTTTTGAAAAGTAGGTCAACCTTCAAGGTCTAGGTCATAGGGTCAGAAAACATAAATATTATACATATATAAAATGAAAGTCCTATCTCTTTCTTTTTCAAAAATCATAGTATATTTGGTAAGATCTTGTAGCAGGTAATATACATGTGAAATATGAAAGCCCTATCTCATTCAAAAGTTACGACCAAGGTTAAAGTTTTTGTGACAAATTTAAACAGACAGACTTACAGACGAATGAGATTAAATGTCCCCTTGTCCCATTGAAGACAACAATGCCAGGCTCTTTCATGGGATAAATTTGGGGGGAGGGGCGTTATCAGGGGAAAATGACAGCTGAAAAAAATGTATTAGCTCGCACCTCCTCCTTCCCAACCCCTTACACCTTGAAAGTCATGTGCAGATAAATATAGAAGTAACATTTTTCCTACATAGGTGAATCTCAGCCAATCACAAAGAAATAGGGATTATATTTAAATCATATTATATAGGGTCCATATAAGAAGTGCTGTTAAATTTGCTTCCACCTCACTTAAGGATATTTTTTTTTAAAAATCAGGAGACACAGTTATCTTCACCGACCCTCACCAACCCTGGGAAGAAAGCAT
>NW_026928658.1:15000-34838 GCF_032062105.1 Saccostrea cuccullata | reverse complement strand
CGCTGTCTGAGGTAGGCTCTACCTATCACTTGATTTTATGGAAACTAGAAGGTGTTTAAACAAATTTCATTTAGAATATACCATTGTATGAACATAGAATAATGAAAAATGACATTTGACCTTATAATGTTGTATTTTTATTTTTAGGAAGAATTGCTACTTGATTGCATTGCTTTGATTTCCGATAGATTTACACATTTATCGTGAGTAGAATTAAATGGAAAAATATAGTTTTAGCCTATATCATGAAGATTAATCTTAAGATCTACGATCTTAGGATAAAAGTTAGAGACTGTGCAGCTGACAAAAGTGACGTACAACTTGTAAACAAAGGCTAGTTTCTATCGGTATATTCTCTATGCACACAGGTTAAATGAAATCGATCGCCAAAAATGTATGAAGTACTAGTTTACGTAGTAAATAAAACAATTATTTCACTTGCTTTAATATTTTGTTCATTTTTTATGCATGAAAACTATTGAAAAGCAAGTCATTTTATATTTTTAAGTAATGGTAGATATTATTGCGCCGTGTGATTCGGCCATCTATTGACTTCTGACCTCTGACAAACTTCATACAGAATTGAAGATAATTTCTCTCTGTATGTTTATATAATGGAAAGATACCACAAATGTATATATTTCGCATTAGCTGTCGTGTGAACGCAATTTAATTCGCATTAGTTTACTTCGCATTAATTTGCTGCGAATCAAACTCTCCATGTGAACAGGGCATAAGAGTAAGAAGGGTTAATTCCTTTTTCTGACAATTATTTCTAAAATTACAGCCGATACTTTATAAATATTACGAATTCTAGATACTAGTATCATACACTATACATTATTGCGTGAGTAAGTTACCTCTTTTCTCAAATATGCAATAAGAACAAAATTACTCGAGGGCCTGTCTGAAAGGAATACTTTCTGACAAATATCATTTACAAGCGTTTAATTTAACGTCATTTTATAACCAGAATATGATAAACATTAAAATGAACAATTTGAATGAAAAGAAGTCAAATGTATTTTGATAACAGACATATTTGAAAATTCAAACAACAGAAAATGGATTATGAAGAATGTCAAAATTAGAAAGTTTCTTGCACCTCTTGATAAGTAAAAGAAATCTGTTTATGGTGGACCTTTTCCGATGCATCTGCATTAAGAGTGTTAATACAGATTATTAAGGAAATCACCAAGTCTTGTTTCAATTTGTTTTGTTGTTTCATGTCTCTCTCGACGATTTTTCACTCCTATGGAGACGCCACCACCTGTCAATGGTGAGATGCAAATTTTGACATATACTCGGCCCCAGGGCTATTGAGCAAGAAGGTATCTTTTTCGTGGGATTCAAAGCTTCGAAGTAAGGACCAACTCCTTACTTCACGATTCTAGAGCTGACTCTGGTCTCTAGAGAGAATGAATTGTTCTTCGATAACTCGGGACAAGTTCTATGGGACTGAAAGCATTCCACTTTTCAAAGCATTTATCGAAGATACCGACCCTTTGCTTCATGCATGTGTACCTATTTATATACATGTATGTACAAAAAGAATCATAAAAGATAGGTAACAGAATTCATGGCTCACTAACAACTTTTACAGTTTTTAATTTTGAAATGGTGCGGAGAACTTCAGGGGAATGCGTTTCAAATAACGTCGTCAGAGTTTTGAGATTATCCCTCTTCCCCTTTCTGAGTGGTGGTACAAAGCTGTCAGAGAAATTGATGTCCGTGTACGTATTCCTGTCTTTGGATTCAATTGTCGTGTAAGTATCAGATCGGCAGGAGGAGGACAGCGACATGGATTCTCTGACGTTAGAGTAAATGTCGTCTGTTGATCTTCTAGACATCTTTTCTGGCATGTTGTTGTTGTATAGGTGTTGATTTGACTTTCTAGACTGCTCCAGTATATTGTATGTACGTTTTCTTTCAATGCCACTTTGTCTGCGACGTATTTTTTGTCTATGTTATAATAAATAAACTTCGTTACCTCTTGATCATCACCTCAAGATTTTATTTATAATACACGTATAATATGTTATTAATTCTGTTATAATTTTCTTTTTAAAAAAGTCGGTATGGTCAGTTAGGTGAAATTGTCAGTTTTATATTGAAATAAAGGTTTCAATCGTTACACAATTTTGTTTATAATTTTTTTTTTTACTTTAAATAGATAATGAAAAGATATAGTAATGCATAAACAATTAATTGAATACTTTTTCTTCCAAGCGCGGTAGAAAAACAATGTGAAGACAAAATTAGCAATCACCAGCACGGATACACAAAGCGTTGTAATCATTCCAATACCTATAAGAAAGTAAATAAAGTGATACTTATTTTTGCAGGGTCAAATTTTGGAGGTTTTGGAGAGAAGTTATGGTTCGTGGGGATTTGATTTGTGGAGGTTTTAAAAGATATCGAATATAACTTCGTGGAGGATATATTTGCTAGGTGACTTACCAAATGTAGATGATGATGCAAATTCGACAGTGCCAACATCAAGATGGTTATATCTTCTTTTGACATCACTCGTGTAAAACAGGTTCTCTGCAGAAGCATGGTTTGAAAAAAAATAAATTTCTTGATTATAGTAGTATGATTATTGGCAATTTGCCATACGAATGACTCTTGACGATCTTCAGTATCAGTGAAATTTTCTTATCTTTTTTAAAATAGATTCTTTGTAATGCTGCAACTTTTAAAATATGTTTATTAATAGAAATTAGTTATTAGTTCCACATATGTTTGTCACAAATAAAAAATACAATAAGGGAGAACACACATACAAATTTTGTCGAGTTGTCTTTGATAGTTTCCATGTCTTATCCATTTTTGAGTATTTCAATGCTGAGATATACGTACCAAATACAGTGACTGTGGGTGGAGTTTTTGTGGAAACTGTTGTATTTGGTTTGGCTTCCGTAGATCTCAAATTTTGCTCTCCTATATGTTGAGACATTCCTTTGAGAACGAAGAAATAAGTACAATTTTATGTAATACCAGTAATTTGAATTCATATTTGTTACAAATTTATGATTTAAAAGTGTACGGGATTCCTAATAATGATATATTTCAAGTTCAGAGAATTTATTTTGTCCAAGGAAGCTTGATATCAGATTTCAAAAGATATACAGTATGCATATAAACAATAATCGAAGTACATATATCTTATGTATAATTATGTTAAACACACATAACGTCCATACATAGCGACATATAATACAATTTCAATATGAATATTAATTGCCATACCACAGTTATGTATTTCACACGGTTTTCTATCGAAGAGTTTTGCGTCTGTGCAGCTTGTCAAGCAGTTCCTTGCTCTATATAAATCATCCTCATAACAGCAGCTCCATGATGACCAAGGCGAGTATTTTAATGCATCATCTTTCTCAGCATGCAATCCTAAAAGACGATAAAAATATTGATTGCTCTTTAACCAAATAATTTGACAATTTGTCTAGTGTATATGTATGTTTCAAAAGCTGTTTTCAATTATAACGATTTGTAAATTACAATCTACCGTATAAGTAGAATTTTTAGCGAGGATTTAATTTTGGCATTATTAGCGAGGGTGCCAAGTTCGCTAAAATTAAATATCGCTAAAAATTAATTGCGCTTTAATTTTAATAGCTTCTTTAGAGAGTTTTCTAAAATCGCTAAAATTACATCTCATCTCGCTAAAAATAAAATACCAATTTTTAAGAACAAATCGCTATATTTGCGTCTCGCTAAAATTTCCACTTATACGGGGTATTTCTTTTACCAAAATTTACGAGTTGTTAAGTGTATGTTTTGAAAACCGTTTGTACTTGTAATGGTGCCAGAATAAAACTGGAAACAATAATGCTAAATTGTGACCATGATACTTACCATTCCAAAGCAACATCATTAAAAACATAGAACGCAAGGTATGGATCTCCGTGAGAGAGAAGTCATTAACGGTACATGTCCAAAAGACCAGCATGATACATTCTAGTGAATCATCTCGTCATTTAAATAAATACCCGGTTCCAGGAACTACGTACCATTAGTTTAAGTAGGAAATATATTATTTATACATAAAAATTTTATTTTTCAATACAAGGAAAATATTTTGATTTTATCGTGGATTGGATATACAAATCACTTAAATCATATTGACTGTTATTTACCACACTTTGATGTGCTCGGCACTTAAAGTGAAAGTTGTAGGTCCTTCGGATAAGATCTTAAAACCGAGGTCTCGTGGCACGGCAGGTATTGAGGTTCTGAGTGCCAAGTAAAGGCTCAAAATGACCATGAAAGTTCGAATTTTATGAGCAGTAAAACATTTCAATTTTAACATTTAAAGACAAAATGATAAGTTAAATATATGCAGATAACGGATAGTGTTCAAGCTCAAAAATCCGTTATCAATACAAAATGTAGGAGCTGAGCAAACATCCAAAAGGTGGGATCGGGTGTCATGGAGAAGTGAGCATCCCCTGCCGACCGGTATCACCCGTCATGTGCTCCTTGTCATGGTCGGAAAATAACGGAAAATCATCAGAGTGTAAGTAATGGACTAACAATTGGTATGAAAAACGTCAGTCAGTATTTGACTCAATGATAAATTGTATTTGCTGACAAGGTCATCGTATCGACTATGGAACTTACGAAATGATGATTTTAAACGAGACTACTGATATCTGATATCCTTGTTTCATCAACATTTTTTTCAATAATTTACCTTGTGTAAAAATTTGTACATACGTAGAGCATGTTCTTGAGTATCGAATCAACTGAGAGACATAAATTCAGTATGCCGGTGATGAAGGTATACTGCAGCGTAAGTAAGGGAAGTTGACGATTGAAAAGTAGTTAAAGTCATCACGTTTACCGTAGAGCTTGGTTGTTAGAATACCATTAACGTCCTTTTCAAATAAAATATCCAAGTATGAAACAGATGTGTCAGATTCTGTGGTATCTTTTATCTCAAGCTCAGCGGTATATATTTAATCGACATAAGAATGGAAATAACCACACTGACACTTCTAAAAAAAAGTTTTAAACATGTATTTTAAGCTTAAAAAGGACCATCGGACTAGTTAAGAATTTGATTACTAGTATGTTGAAAAATTCAACGACTATTAGGAACTTAATAAGGAAAGAAAACATCATGTAATTAGTTAATATTTAAACGGTAGGACAAAAGACCCGTGAATTCCATTTTAACTCATTTCTTAATGAATCCATGTATTTGTCATATTTTGTAAAAAAAAAAAAAAAAAAAAAAAAAAAAAAAAGATCAGAGACATCCTATATATTGGTCACTTGGAAGTTTACATTTTAGAAGGGCCTTCTGCCGTCTAAATGCAAAATACACGTCTGTTATTAAATGCAGTATAACTTGTGATTCATACATGTAAATAGTAGAGAGCTGATATTTGGAAACGTATATAAAAAGTCTGCATTCCGAGTTCCATTTGAATCAATTTGTTGATTTTTTGAAAAAATTGAATCATACATTTTCTCTTAATAAAACTTAAAGTGTAGCATATTTACATGTGGATATTTTACTCAAATTCACCAGTATTTATATATAACTTATTGAATTTACATGTAAATAACAAAGGGGTTGTCTTTATAAATCGCATCACACAAAATTGCAATGGATCGATTGATAATTTTGAAATGAGGCTCATTCACAAAGCGAATGTCTGATTTCACAATCTTCTTACAGGGGTCTGATAGGCCATATTTCAAACTATATGGGCAAAAAATGTGAGTTGAATTTCTTTCATAATATATGGAGAGAGATTTTGTATCCTAGAACAAAATGTAAAGTTTCAGAAAATTTGAATTTAGGGGAAAATTTGGTCTATATATTGTGTACTACCTTAATTGTAGCTTGAAAGAGATCTGTAAATGTTAACGTCAAGACAAATTCATAAGAGCATAGGCGACAAATATGAATGTTCCTCTTGGTAGTTCGTAAAGGACTTACGACAGATAACATATTTCGTTTTAGATTACGTGTACTGTTTTAAAAGTTTCTTGAAAAGCATGGCGTTTTTCCTAGAAAATATTTTTCTGTTAACAAATCTGATTTTTTAAAATCGTAGTCCCTCTTGTGAAATATAAGGTTTATATAGAAAATCTCTTGTCCAGCACTTGAAAAACAGATAAATATCACAAGGAAGCCATAGATTTCCTCGTTTCCAAGTGATTATTGAGTAAAATTGATACTTACTCAACCATACAGTATAAAGACTATTAGGTTGGCATTAAGCTATCATATGCTTTAAAATATAAGAAGGTGTGCCTGTATCCTCGACCCTAGCAAGATAATGTAGATTACAAGTCTTAAAAATATACTTGAAAAATTCAGAAATGGATAAATCTATTCCATTTTATAAAAGAACCATGCATAAAAATCCCAAAACAATATTCCAAGAAACAGTTTATCACTCAACAAATGTTTTTATTCACTATATTTAGGATATGCATAGTCAAATAAAGTACTAGTATTACAATGACCATCGAAACTCATCGAACACCCGTTTCAATGGCTTTCAGTCTTGAAACTGTGCGATTAACATCATTCGAGTGCAATGAAAATAGTGTTGTCAGAGTTTTCAATCTGTCCCTTTTAACTGCTCTGAGCGGTGGCCCACTTTCTTTAGAAATTTCTGGTTCCTTTGCTTTCGTTACAGATTGGATTGTTGCGTATCTTCCAGACTGTAAGCTTATACTTGAATCCCGGACGTCGGAGTAAACATGTCCGGGCATGCGCTCAAGTGCACTGTATGAATTATTGGTGTTCATTTCAATCGCGCTTTGTCTTCGACGCACTTCCTGTCTGTATAGAAAGAAATAGTTGTTTTAATTTTGGCTTTCCCTAAATGCTCATACATGTATGTACTAGACAAAACCAAATAAACATTGGTTTTGATTATAAATACCCAACTCCATATAAATACCCGCACATAAGTGTTTGCATCTAAATTTCAGCTCCCCTCTACTTGAGCAATGAAATGCCATGATAATTATTATATAATCTATTAAACTATACTCATGCACAATCAACTGAGCAAAAGTACACAGGTGTGCATCTGACCAATAGATCTTTTGCCTTATTATATCAATACTAATTCAATACCTCTACGAAACTTAAAAGGACTCTTTGAGAAAGATTTTTCGAGAGTGTTTATTTACACTAATATTTAAAACAATTTGTAAAACACTTTTGACCCCATCCCTCAAATAATTTGAATTCTTCTAACTCCAAAGGGCATAACGCTGGACCGAAAGACAAACCGACCGACAGATAGCAGCAAAGCAATATGCCCCCCCCCCCTTCTTCGAAGGAGGACACAAAAAACTAATTTGGAAGTTTATGAATCTGTTCATGTTTTGTAAAATGGTAAATGATACTCTAAGTGCATGGTAACTTTGTTGAAATGTTAATCTATGGATGCAAAAGCATCTACTCAAATAAAAAAATCTCAGAATATGCATATGTAATTGGGTTCTCTTGCATTATTGCATTTTTTTGGACGGGAATAATTTAGTTGTATGTGAGTTTTACTTTAAATTCAGCTCCACTCCCACCCCTTTAAAATTTAAATTATAACAATCTTTATGTGGTTTATATTTTTCCTCTTCCCCCATATTTGGGGGATGAACAGTGACTCGAGTCGGCTTTCCAAGCAAAGTCAAGGTAAAAATAGCTGTTTAAAATCCTTTTCCTTTTCCTTGCTCAGTTTGGCTCAATCTCATGAATAGAGCGTATCATTGAGTATAAAAGAGATTTTGAACAATTTCTAGTTGAATGGTTAAGGTCAGAAAACGAACGTTTTTATAAGAAACTTTTTTGTCTCCCATTGACCTTGAAAGTACCCATGGGTAGAGAGTGTTCAGGGACAGATTTTTTTTTTTCAAAATACCTTTTTGAGTAAAGTCTTTGGACAAAGCAAACTTTGTCTCCTTATGGCTCAGTGTGGCTCATATTTCATTCTGGAGAAGGGTCTGACCAGAGTTTGAACTAATTTTTAAGGATAAAAGGTCAAAGACAAAACATTTTTTTTGTTTTAAAACACTTTTTAAGGATATTATCTCCCCTTGACCTTACACAAATCAAACCTATTGTCTGACACTTGAAAACCAGTGATCAGTGATCGCCGTAGGCTGTGTGTTCCATATGCAGACTGGGCGCGGCTTGAAAGTTTCCCGTGACGGAGTGAAATTATTTATTTTGGTATGGAATACAAATAGGTGATATTACCTATTCGAATTTGTGATATCACTAAATCAAACTGAATAGGGTGATATCGCCTATTCGAATAGGTGATATCACTTATTCGAATAAGTGATACATGTATTACCGATTAAATACGAAGAGGTGATATCAACTTTTCATTTCCAATGGATGATATAACCAAAAATGACCTCAAACGTATCCTGTGGGAAAGAAATTTTATTTTGTTCAAATGAAGGGCAAATTCCTCCTTTATGGAGAAAAAAAGATAAATGAAAAGAAATCCTTTGAATGACGTCTATTTCAGTGTTTTACATTTTGGCATGTGTGTTTTGCGAAAAGTTGGTAGGTATGAGGGGTGATCAAAAAGTTCGCGACCTAATTCTATTTTTACAAAACCACAGTTCAGATGAAATGTTTTGAGCCCCATGTTTGTGACGTCACAATATGAAAATGACGTCAATATGTAGATCACTTGTGAAAAAAAAAGGGTCGTAATTCGAGCTACACGAACGTCTGCAAAGTTAAACGATAATAAAACAATAAATGAAAAATATAAAAACTATAATCTAGAAAATTCAGAGTAGAAATGATCGAAAGCAAAACATACGCACAATATATTGTCAGTCCGTGCAGTTATCGTAAGCAGACTTTAACAACTGAACGCACCCGTTGAATCGTAAACATCAACAATAATAGAGCTCATGTCCTGTTTACAAAAACTGTGTACGTTTCACTGGTGTGATCAATTTGCTAAACTCTGTACACAACACTTAGCGCGGAATGACGATATATTTTCATTTATATACAACAAGATTGCCACTTTTTCTAAGTATTAAGAATAAAAGCAAAATTTGTGAGAGTGCAAGGATATGTTAATCAAACCCATCCAAAAATTTGAAGTTTCAATAACTTTAAGATGGAAAAAAATTTCAATATATTTTTGTGTGAAATGTTATTAAAATATATAAGTCTTGATATGATACAGAAAATATCAACTTCAAATCTGTGTTTATAATGAGATTCTAGTAATGAAAAAAATCCTTTGAATTCGTCTTTCTCATTCTTCTTACTTTTTAGCCTGTGTGCGTTTTGCGAAAAGTTGGTAAGTTTTTGAAAGATGGGTTAACTTTAAAAAGATATAAAAAAAAATACTTGGAATGGCTTTTTTTTCGAAAGCTTCAAAACCTAGTGTAGTTTCAAGATTTCGAAATATTGCTCTTCCTACAGTTTTAATGAGTTTCTAATAAGACAGCAAAAATAGACTATACTAGGATATAAGATTCTTTTTATCTGTTTTTTTAATTTCCTAAAACTGTGTTACCATGATAGCGAAAAATAGACACAATCAACACTCGTTATCTTGAACTACTTGAAACCAATTTAAAAAAAAATCGAGATTTCCGATGATTTGATATTACCTTAAAATTATATATAGGTTTTTCAGATTGTTTTTGGAAAAAAAAATCATTTTTTGACTATTAATTAACCCCATGGATGAATCTGTGTAACCACATACACACACCACTTATCCTCTCCCAAAAGATAATTAAGCTGCTGTATAAAATGTTAGCGGAGTTCTGGGAACCATGACAGGGTTTTCTGTTTAAAAAAAAGTGAGAGAAAATTTCTCGACCCAAATCTAACATCCCCTGGAGAAAATAATTCAGAAACCTTATTGCTTATGCCCTGGACACACCCAATCAACTTCCAAAAAATATAAGGCTACTGCATAAAATGTAAGAGGAGATGGGAACCAAGCCTTAGTAAAAAAAATATCATTATTGACCGTTAGGGTTAACATAGATTTCCAAAATCTGAAATATTAGGCTTATTGTACTTCCCAGAAAACCGCCAATCATCTTTCAGATTTTTATAGATTTTTCGAAAATAATCATATGTTTGATCATCCATTGTGGCCCCGCCCTGTCCCCGGGGGTCATGGTTTGAACAAACTTGAATCTACTCTACCTGAGGATGCTTCCATATAAATATGACCAATCATGGCTTTGCTGTTCTCAAGAGAAGATTTTTAAAGATTTTCCTATATATTCCTATGTAAAATTTTGATCGTCCATTGTGGCCCCGCCCTTCCCCCAGGGTCATGATTTGAACAAACTTGAATCTACACTACCCGAGGATGCTTCCATATAAATATGACCAATCATGGCTTTGCTGTTCTCAAGAAGAAGATTTTTAAAGATTTTTCCTAATATATTCCTATGTAAAACTTTGATCGTCCATTGTCCCTGTCCTACTCCCTGGGGTCATGATATGAACAAACTTGAATGTACACTACCTGAGAATGCTTCCAGATAAGTTTCATCTTTCCTGGCCCAGTGGTTCTTGAGAAGAAGATTTTTGAAAGATGCCATTAATTTTTTTTAGTAATTTTCAATTATTTCCCCTCGGAATGGGGCGTGGCCCTTCATTTGAACAAACTTGAATCCCCTTTACCCAAGGATACTTTGTGGCAAGTTTGATTGAAATTGGTCCAGCGGTTCTTGAGAAGAAGTCGAAATTGTGAAAAGTTTACAGACAGACGGACGCCAGACAAAATCTGATCAGAAAAGCTCACTTGAGCCTTCGACTCAGGTGAGCTAAAAAATCAGAAGAAAACTTATTGCACATCTAGAAGATATTTTGTTACTTTAATCTATTTTATTTTTTTTTCTAATATTATTTGACCTTTTTATTATCTGTATGGGTTGCAGCGAAACGTATTGAAGCAATAAAAAAGTAGTCAAAGATTCAATAAAACACCAATCAAAACTGAAAATAATTACTGAGTATCAACAATAAAGAAATTATGCTTAAAAATATCGACATTACGGCTCTAGAAAATCAAGACATGCACTTTCAAAACCTGAAGATCAGCTCATTTATTCTATTAGCTTTTTAGTATACTTGAGTTTTTGATGTTCATGCAGAATTAAGAACTTCTAAATGTCAAGACATGTAACATACTGAAGCATGCAGATTAGTTTTTTATCTTTCATTTTAAGTGCAAAAATTGGAAAGAAAACTTTAAATACTGGGTCTATAGTGTTTATGTGAATCAAATTATATTCATAATCGTTAATTATTGTGTTCAAATAATAAAGTTTTTCAACACTTGGTTATTTTCAAGTTATGTGAAATATTTACCTTTTCTTCCATGCGCGGTAGAAGAAGAAAGTAAAGATAAGGTTAACCATTACAAGTACAGTCAGACATATAGTTGTTATCAACCCGGCACCTGAAAAAAGTTACAGATATGTGTTATTATATTACATAACAGGAACATTTATACAGAATTGTTGTTTATTTTATAAAAATAAATATACATCCTTATTTTTTAGAATTTTTATTAGTTATGGTAAGAATAGAAATGATCAACTCCATGCAAAATTGAATTGAAAAAATGAAAAAAAAAATCATTACAAGGCTTTAAAGCTCAGTTTCTTGATTTTATAAATTTAGAATACATAAGTAAAATACTTACCAAATTCAGTGGGTACAATAAGGTCTTTGCTACCCATATCACGTTCATTATTTTGTTTAGTTTTATCCTCCGTCTCATTAGACATGTTCACAGCTGTAGTTAAATAAATCTAAACTAAACCCGCTCTGTTCATACTTCCTCTTGTACTTTCATTTCTTGTCACGTTTTAATTTTTGCATTCTTTCCTATTAAATATGATCATGTTACTATGCAATTCTCCTTCTTTTACTTAATCTTAATTGGCTACATAAATTCACTGTTTACCATGTCGACCGAATTTATTTGTTACCGTATTTATATAAGGTATACCAAATATTATATTACATCTGTAATATTTATGATTCTCTCCTTTGAATCAACATTTCGATGACATAACTCGATTGAGAGAGTACAATTAAAGAACTAAAAAGAAATCACATCAGGGTTTTCCCAAATGGTCGCCTTAAACATACTAGTATTTCAAGGAATAAAATTAGTCGACATAGCAATTACTGTATATTCCAAGACAGACTTTCAAAGTCGAACCGTGTATTGGCAAAAAAGACATGCACTTTCAAAAACTCAATTAATTAAGAGCAGCATGAATGTTTGCTCGTTCACATCCTCCAGCTAGGACTTTTGTTTTGAAGAAAAATTTAGGCCTTTTGCTGATGACCAATCACAAGATTGAAAAATTTCTGAGCTCCGTTTTTATTGAAGAAACAGTTGTCTCTATGATACCAGAATGTTGAGATTTTATTTAGGAATTGTTGTATGAAGTGTTAAAATTGGGATTTAATGTTATACACATTCAAAATTTTGAGTTTTAACATTCTAAAAGTTCTTTGCAGTTTTTGAGGATGCTTACCTGATTTACACCACTTCTACATTATGACATAGCACAGTACGTCTGAAATTTCACCTTTAGAGCAACTCAGTTCTTGTAAGGAGTAAAAATGGGGGCTTGGTAGAGCATTTTTTGGACCCAGCAATATGTCTTTGTTTGGAAGGATTTTTAGGGAGTTTAGGAATCCAGTTAAGGAAGGGTAGACCGAATTCACATTGGTTGACTGGTATATTAAAAGTATTAGATACAAAAATGCTATTTTAGAGAATTCCTTGGAAAGTGAACTGTGAGTATATGTTAGATTTCCAGATGTAAAAATTTAAACGAGATTTTACCAAAATACAGTTACACTGTATATAGATGCTCCTTTCAAACAAAGACGACATAGTTTCAAGTCTTGTCTACATTGTTCATGTAGTCTTAAGTTTCTAATTTCTCACCCCTTCCGAGAACACGGAAGGATAGATGGTTAGCAAATCGCCTTTTAATTTTCTAGTACAAATCTTTACTTTATCATTATACACACTAAATCAATTATGACGAAGTGTTAAAGTCTTCCTTTCTAATTTTTAGCCCAACATTTGTTCTGATATTTTGCTTTGACAGAATTCATAATGGAAATGTTCTGTCGGCAAATTGAAAGATCGGGTCTTTTACAATATTTTTTAAGTATTCATTTTAAACTAAATTATCCTCACAAGAAAAGACGTGTCTAATGTGAAAGATTCGTCTATTTAGCCTATTAAACCTATTACAAGTACCACGAATTCAAATACAGACAAAACGAGGGATCTAATAGGAGGGACTTAAATGAAATTAAATGGTAGACATCAAATAAGACTTTTGCACCAAAGAAACACGCAAAATATCAAGGTTCTTAATCAGTATGATAAGGAAATGATAGTAGATGATTGAATTTCTGCTTTAAAAATTATATCATTTGTTTAAGATTATGCAATAGGTTTATAAATCACGTATCACACAGTTGTATATTTATTTTTGTTTATAATATTGGTGAAAAGAAGTTAAAAGAAAACATTTTATGTAATTTTTAGTAAAGAACAAAATCTTATGCACTGTATTTTCTCCTAACTTGTCTATGACAATACCTCCTTAGGGCAAATCTTAGAGTTAGACAGTCAAAGAAATCCTGCAAGAGGCTAAGTGGATCATCTATGAAATATATGTAACATGTAAGACGTTAACATTACTAGCTCTTTTTCTTTTAGTTACTTCAACGTGATCAGGGCAGATGTGCTATTTTTAAAAGGTACACATATCCATTTCTGCTTGGTGGACTTACTTTCAAAGTACAAGAAAACGGAAATTATTGCCCATATTGATAAGGAACTTTATTTTATGTATTTTAACGCCCTGATTAAATGATATTTAAAAATACTACAACACGTATCAGAGTATTATAGAAAGTAATTCATGAATTGTCAGACTACTTGTAAACACTTTTAACATTATCAATTGCAAAGCGCATAATTTCATGAGTGTACAAAAGTACTTGAAAAAAGACATTTTCTTTGATACCATTTGCAGAATTTTTATTTAATTATTAGAAAAAATAAAGGAAGCATTTTTTCATGTGCTCATACACCGTTTACTTCTAAAATTTATTTTGCAAATCATATTGATAGTAAAATATTTACCAAATTATAATAGTAAACCCTTGAAAAATTGTCTCCTTATCCCCACTTAATACCATAGAGCACTTGCATTAAAGTTGTGCAATTTGCACAAAAATACCGGACATAAAAGTTTAAATTTTCCGAACGATTCGTCTACCTGAACAATACATAAGGCTCCCATCGGGTATGACGGATCAACAGGGGATGCTTAGTCCTCCTTGGCACCTGATCCCACCTCTGGAGTCTCCAAGTATCTGCAAGTCATGTTCACAGATTTCTATTGTTAAAAGATATTTTATATAGATCACTGTTCGTTAAAATTATCTTCATACTTTTTATTAAAATTCATTGTAAAAGTAAGTATTGATTTTATTACTGTATATGCAGGAAAAACAAACTTCTTGAAATACATTTATCATTGTTATCTCATAATTTGTAGATCTGAACCCCCTTTCCAAACAGAGGTACAGCGACCACAGCCATTAAATGTCTTATGATTGTATTACCATAAAAAATGACAACACCAAGCCAGGAGGTTTGAACTTAACCACTAACACATAACTAATATATATTAAATGATTTGTATTGTAAAAGTATATTTTTAGGTGTTGACCATGTAGTTAATAAAACTCTTTTTGAAAATCATTGAAATTATTTATTTTTGTCAATACTCCAAATGTTGTTGCATGTGTAAAATAAGGACATTTTAAACAACCTAATTCCTGTAGGGAGCATTACTAGCAGACACAAGCTATTTAAAGATATTTGGATTTCTTCCGTCATTATAATCTGCAATGCAATTAATTAGACCAATTTGTTTTAAATATACTGTCAACGTACAATTGATATTTTAGAGATTAACAACGTTAAAGTATTTGTTCCTAAATATTATATTAAATTTGTTATATTTAGGGATGTCAACGAATATTCGAGTACTCGACTATCGTTCGATCATACCGACTATCGACTAAAATTTCTTTAGTCGGCTATTCGTTAAAAATGTGTTTCCTCAAAGTAATTTTGAATTCTGCAGTGTAACATCAAACATGATTATCATATGCCTAATCATGCAGTCAAACATATACACACTGTCACAGTCTTCAAGTGAAACTTTCCTTAAGTAAGCTCTCCGCAAAAAATGACCCAAAAAAAAACAAACAAAACAAACGGATTGGGAAAGAAAATCAAACATGTTTGTTAATGATTGTCTAAGTCTTACTGTTTTAAATGGAGAGGGCAATTGTTTAGTTTTGCAGATTCAAACAAAGATCTGACGTGATACAACTATTCAGAAAAAATATTAATTAAACAACTATTACAAAATTGTAAATACATGTAAATTGGGGTCAGTTTTGAGATTAATTAAACCATGTTTTCTTTTTCTGATATTAATTTCATACAATCATTGATTATTTGCACAAAATTTAACAATCAAAATTTTTCCCAAGCTCTTGCTCTCTCTTTGTTTTTATAAGAGACACACATTAATTGTTTACCTGTCAAAGAAAATTGACGGACACGTAGAAAATGGCTTCAATTACGAGGTACATGTACTACCGTTATGTAAAGAAAGGACAAAATTTTACGAGCGCTTGATATCCTGCATTTAGATAAAATGTGAAGCTGATACATTAATTTTGAAATCCAATACATTGGATACATATTGATGAACAGTTTTTATTGTACTACGTACAAGTTTACAATTTAGAAATTCGTTGTATAATGGTGATAGCGTAGGTTAAATATTGTAAACTAGACTGTAAAAGACAGTGAAAATGATATGAAAAAATAATTAAATCAAACGAATATTCGACTATCGTTCGACTAAAGCATCCGACTATTCGACTAAGCTGTCCGAGTAAAATTGACATCCCTAGTTATATTAAAAAAAGATTTGCAACTCAAATGTCATCATTACTCGTATAAATTATATATAAATTAATACAACTATCAACAAATCAACGATATAAATAAACTTATTTTCATGAAGGACGTTCGGTATGATCTTTTTTTATCCTTTTTTACAAATGAAAAATAATGAAAAAATGTCTTATATACATGATTTTTTTCCAAACAGATTCCTTTATTCGACAAAAACAGCTTTTACACACACAAATGACATTTCTGAAAATTGAAAGGCTAAAGTTCAAACATCTGTTGATTATTCTATATCTTTTCCTCAGTTCTATATATATTCTGGATGAAATCTCCAACTGTTTTGGCAATGGGTGCTTCAAACAAGGACCTTTAACGCATCTCGATCCTGAAAATTGAAATAAAAGAAAAAAAACAACGAAATGTACATTCCTAAAAAACAATGAAACTCTACCTCATAATACTACCAAAATACTAATGTTGTAATTATGAAATCACTACAAAGTTAAATGTGATATGAAATTCAAGTCCTTTTATATCATAAAATAGTTAAACATAGCTTTCCCTATAGCTCAAGTTAATGAAAAATTCACAATAAATAAGTTGTAATCTTAACAACCACTGAAAACCATATTTACACAAAGAATAAATAATTAAGGAATGAAGCTTATTTCAACTTACGTTATACGATATAACATAACTTGGGGCAGTTTACGCTTTATAAACCGCGAAGCGGTTTATAAAAAAGCGTAAACTGTCCCAAGTTATGTTACATCGTATAACATAAGTTGAAATAAGCTTAATTCCTTATAATTTAATTTCAATGTAGACAATGTGACAATCTTTTCATTTTTTCCTTCGGAAAAAGGCTTCAAAAATCGCATATTTTAAAGTTAACGTCAAGCGGAGTAATACGTTTTTGACGTAACTCATTGTGACGTAGGCAAGTTATGTTATACAAAATGGATAAAACCGTTTAACCAATCAAATGCCGTGTTACAGCTGAAATTAAATTACATATATCACTGAACCTTCGTGTAAAAAATTACTTTTCCTAAGGACAAGATAGAAATAATTTAATTTCTAGTTTGCCTTTATCAAGTTGTTAAAAAATAAATCTGAGATTGCTGTTAAACCTCATGACAAGCTACACAAGGAGAGAAACCGTAATCTTTGTAGGTGTAGGTTTTGAAAGAATACAATACGACTTACTTGTTATCAGTGTAGTCACTGTGAGACCAAACATTCCACTCGTACTTTCCATTTATCTTCTCTGGCTCTTTCAATGAAAAATATATATAATTGTAAGTAAAATTTCCAAAATTCTCCGACAAATTTAATAGAAATTCAAAGATCTCTTCAATAAAGGTAATTTTTCACTTATTTTCTCTCAGTGTACCTTTATGTTTTGGTGAAGTTTTCTTCTTGCAGCTGTAAAAGAAATAAAGAGGTAAGGGACAAAATCTTTAAAAATATATAAAATGTCATACCTTTCAGAAAATGTTACCTACCAAACTCTTGACAACAAACCAGGATGACGGAAACACTTGTACAAGAAGTAAATCAACAGAGCCACCATCAAAGCTGCCAGAAGTACTGTGGGTATGAACCAAGCCAGGTTTTCTGGGTTGTCAAAGAATCCGCCCGTGGAGCTACTTGATCCCCCGGAACTAGGTGGCGCAGTCGTAGTGGTGGTGGTAGTGGTTGTTGTAGAAGTGGTGGTAGTCGGGTCTATAACATGCAGACTTATTAAAAGATGTCACATAATAGAGGCACCTTGGCAAGGATACATTGACGTGGTATGTTCTACTTTCGATTGAAACTTGGATAAAAATTGCAATGAATCTCAAAACCAAAGATTTTCATCTACCTACGATATCTTCCAAAATTAACAGAAAAATAACTAAATAAATCGCAGCAACATCTAAGAAAATACCTGTGATTACAATAGTAACTGGAGCAGTATCTTGTAATCCGTCTGCGTTAGCTGCAGTTAAAGTTAGGTCATATTTGGTGCCCACGGGTACATCACACAAATCTTGAGCAACATGAATTGTACCATCATTCCCTACCAAAAACCCCGCCCCTGAAGTGAGAGTAAAGGTCACGTCCTTGTGCTCCTGTTTAATGTCCTTGTCAGTGGCAGTTACTTGGCCTGCCGAGGACCCGACTGATGCGCACTGTGAAACGAAGAAAGAGTAGCTCCCTTTGTCTAGAACAGGTGCGTTATCATTTATCTCATTTATTGTGATGGAGAGTTGAGTCGATATAGTATGTCCGCCTTTGTCCGTTGCCGTGACTGTGCATGTCACTACTTCCTGTTCCTTCCCAACAGAATCAAGGTCGTATTCTACAGACTGGGTTATAGAACCTTTTTAAAATAAAAAATCAAAAGGAATGATTTCAATATTGTTGCTGAATAAAGAACCTCAATGTTTATATATGAATAAAATTTTAGCAGTTTCTAACTTTCTACACGAAATTGACAATATGCACCTGTATTTGGATCCATACGAAATTTTCCTTGGTTGGTGCCACAGTCCATGGTAAAAGTTTGAACATCATTGAAATCAGGATCTATAACTTGCGTACCCGTAAAGGGATTGGTCAACACGTCTCCTGACTGAAGTATATTATTTCATTCAAAAGTATTTTAAACAAAGTTTTGCAACTCAAGCTACATATACTAGTCTGTAGACACAACCACACTGTAAAAATCTTTAAATGGTTTAATGTTTTTATTCTTAAATCTTTTTTACGGAGTTATATGACTAAAACATTAAATTGTTTCTAATTACACGGATAAAAGATCCTAAAGTCTTCTGTAAGAAGATTCATTTCGTCATTAATTCTTATAAAGAGCTCTATAAAATAAGATTTACCTTTCCTTCTCCTGTTTCTATGGCATATACCGATTTAACAAACCCTGTCTGTTGTTCATTTACATCAGTAACAAGTATCGTCATTGTTTGGGGGATAGAACTCTCCCTGCCGTCGTTTGCAGTTACTGTGACGTCATACGTTAGTTGATTAAGTGTTCGAAGACTTTCATAGTCAATATTGTCTTTTACAGAAATCACACCAGCTACAAAATGAATACAATATGTTTTACATATCTCATTGTTATGATGATGGTGGTTAAATGCATATATTTATTTTATGAACCAGACACACCTTCATCGCCATGAGTATAAAATGAGATAGAAGTGAGTTTGATCTCTTCCTTATAGAATCAAATTCGCAAAAAATACTAAGGTAAGTATTTTTTTGGAGGGAAAATATTACGTCACTATTATAGCATATTTTTAGTTGATCATATTGAAATACTTATAAGGTTCTTGTATTTCATGAGGAGAATGATATTACATATTTATATCTACTTAAAAAATTTATTTCATATTATATTTTGGTGCAAAAAATAGGACAAATAATATCTATATAAATCAAAATCATTTTTCCAATTTTTTCCAAGTTCTGTTGCTGTTAAAAAAAAAAAAAGGGAAAAATTTTTTTTTAAATTAAAAAAAAAAAAAATTTTTTTTTAAAAAAAAAAAAAATAAAAAAAAAATTTTTTAAAAAATTTTTAAAAAAAAAAAAAAAAAAAAACCAAAACGGGAAAAAATTTTTAAAAAAAAAAACCAAAAAATTTTTAAAACTTTTTTTTTTTTTTTTTAAAAAAAAAAGGGAAAAAAAAAAAAAAAATTTTTTTTTTTTAAAAAAAACCCAAAATTTTAAAAAAAAAAAATTTTTTTGGGGGTTTTTTTTAAAGGGGCCCGGGGAAAAAAAAATTTT
>NW_026928658.1:0-12500 GCF_032062105.1 Saccostrea cuccullata | reverse complement strand
TTTTTTTCCCGGGGTTTTGGGGGTTTAAAAATTTTTTTTTTTGGGGAAAAAATTTTTTTTTTAAAAAACCCCGGGGGTTAAAAAACAAAAAAATTTTTTAAAAAAAAAGGTTTTTTTAAAAATTTTTTTTTTTTTAAAAACCATTTTTTTTTAAAAATTTATAGGCCATGAATTAAACATGTTACTATTACATCATTGGTTTATTTATTCAACGTGTGAGTTGGAAACATGGATATTATAGTACCTGGTAATTTGTCGAGTACTGGTGGCTTATTTGGTATGATATTAACAGTGTATTCTTCCCATGACGTCAAACTATAGACATCGGTACACGTCACGTTGACCTTATACTGGGATACTATTGAGTATATAAAGTTTGGGTTTTCCGCAGAGTAAATCGAATACACTACAAAGAAATGCGAGGTTATATTATACTCTAGAATACCATACTCAGGATTTACAATATTTAAATATATTTATAACACGTGTGTTCTAGTCACATACCCGAAGACCCTGATGCCTGCTTGAGAGTAAATTTCGCGGTTCCAGAGGATGGAGTGACGTCATGAATAGAGCACGTATAAGTTTGTACGTCCGTAACAGTGAGGTCTCCGAGCTTAGTCTCTGACGTCACGACTTCAGACAGGTCTGAAGCTGATGGAAGGATGGAGATATCAGGTGCCTGGATAGTTTATCGAAATCAACGCTTGAATCTCATAATCACTTTTTTTTCAGGCAAACAAATAAAAATTGAACTCAGTAATATTAAACTAAATCAAGTTTATCTCATTCCTTGATATCAAAGTTCTTTGTAATATGATGTTTATTATTGTACATACTTCGTATGATCTTATAATAGTCTCACTTTTTTGGCCCTACAGCATACTATACCGTATTTTCTATGACGATTGTTAAGGTTTCTGTCCCTGAGTTCCCACACTGGTCAGTAACAACAACACTAACGTCAAAGGTTCCCACTGACCAGGTCCATCCAGCTTTTGGAGAAACCGTGTCTGTGGAACAATTTGACGTTAATAGACTTTCAAGTAGAGATTGTTTAGAATGAATATTGTCAGATATTGTGGTTAATTTTTTTTTCACTTTCTCCAGTCCCTATTTTAAGCCTTAACCTATTTCTTCCATTGTTTGTTTGTTCTTATAATGTCCCTTTGAGAATGTATCAATTATATTGGGACGCCACCAGTGACTGGTCGAAGGCTGCTGATATCCTCTTTAGAAATGTAAAGAAAAACGTCTTTTATTGATCCCCACCCGGTCCATAGAATGAATTTGAAAATTCCATCACATTATTGCAAATCTAAAGGACAGTACCAATCATGTTCCAACAGATTATTTAACAGATCAATACAGTGTAATAAGGAGTTTTTGGAAGATGGCTTTTTTGGAACTACATTGGATGTCTTGATTAGACTCCAAATTAGATTCTAAGAAAAAGTCGAAAAATCCTAAACATTACACATCAATCTCCCACCACCAAATGTTCCAAAAGATGACTTGGCTACTGAGTAAACTATGAGTTCTTATAACTTTTAGAATGAAATATTTGGAGATAACGAACAGTATTCGAGCTCGATGTCCAGTAAACATTACAAAATAGGAGCGGAGCAAACATGGAACTCTGAAACATCAGTGGTGGGTTCCATCTTTGTTTCTGTATGGAATGACCCATGGGACAGATCTGAAAACTCCGAAATCTTGATGGACTTTATTTGAATATTAACAATCATATTACAAAAGAAGATTTGGCTACTGGGTAAACTTTAAGAAAGTTTTTGTAGCATGGTTTCTGCTTAACTTGTACATCTGTTTTTCTATATGAAATGGCCCTTGGAACAGATGTGGAAATTTCGAAACATTGGAAAAACTTCTAAAGAATAATCATATAACAAAAGATGATTTGGTTAAGTAAATTTACACGTGAGAAGAGTTTTTGGAAAGTACTTTCTGTAGAAAAGTAGCATTTTTTAACCCTCAAAATAGCATCAAGGTGAAAATGAAAATTCAGAAACCGTATTACATTAGTACACATATATATCATTCATATTCCAAAAGATGATTTTGATACAGCACAGTTCTTAAAAACCGCTCTTCAGACGAAAAATTGACGTGCATAAAAGGAATGTACTAATTGGCCTCGATACGAAACTTCTTTACCTTTTGGTACATCTACGGGAGAAAATTGATTTTACATGTAGTTCACAAGATGAATTGGTTACTACTTTAAATATAAAAGGATTTATGGAAGAAAAAAGAGTGGAAAACAGAAATACAGGCCGGAATAACAACAATGCACCCGAATTTTCTTCGAAAAAGTGTGGATACAATAAGTGTTACTACAGTCTATGAACTTGATTTTGTGAATTAGCTAAATTCTTACGTACTCGAAGACACCTCAAATTTATCCGTGTGCGTTTTCAGGCTGACTGAGAGGGTCGCTACATCTGCTGAATTATCGTCTGTTACGGTCACTGTCATTATTGTTGTCGCGGGAGTTTTGTCCTGGAACGTCTTGGTTGCTGGAAGGTTTTTAAATGTTGGTGCGACGTCTGAAAAAGTACCTCTATGATTTTTTTTCAAATAAGTAAATGGTTACTATATGTGCTAAAAAAGTTTTATTGTTAATAATATGTTGAATTGTTTCTTAAAAAGATAATTCGTTAAAGGTCAAGGGGCTGTCCATGGCACTATTGATCTAGCTTGCACAAGTCTACATATGCATAATTTTCAAAAAGTCAGGTTTTTTAAAATGCTGCTTTGTTTATGCTTTAAAACAAGTCAGTCTTCTTTATGATCACTTTGTGTTGATTGTTTTTTGAAAGTGGGTGATAAAAACATTACATGTGAAAAAAACGTTTACGTACTCTAAAGAAAATTTGGTAAATGTACACTGGATAATGAGAAACTCATTTTCAAGGTATAACACGAGTTTTAAATCTTACTTGCTTCTATTGTGGATTGAACAGCGTATGAACGTTGACTGAAGAAATTGGCTGTACTCCATTCATAGGATGCTCCCACGGAAGGAGGCGTGGCAAACACCTGTAAATAATTACCACCGGCGGATCCCGCTCCCGATTTATATGGAACCATGTCACTTGATGAACTGTACCTACATTGTGATGAGAATGATATGTTAAATGAAATATGACATATTCTAGAATAAAATTTTAAGTATGGGCTATCCAGAGACGTAGCAACCGGGGGGCCAGGGGGGCCTGCCCCCCCCCCACTTTTTTCGCCAACAATACTTTTACTATTGAAAATGTTCATTGAAAGGGTGGCTGGCCTCCCATTTTATACTAAAGTAAAATAATACTTTAGGAAATATGGAAATATAGTATTGTAAGCTAAAAAAATGGATATCGAAAGGAATTCGTAGTGAAAAAAAGTTTGCCTCTACCCACCCCCCCCCCCACCCCCCCAGGATATAGGATTCAACTTTGGGCAATTTTTAATTTTTTTTTTTTTTTTTTTTTTTGCTTGTCAACTTTTTCAGGTAAGTAAAAAAAAAAATCAGTGGCTGGCCCCCCCCCCACTTTCAAAATCGATGCTACGGTCCTGCTATCGGATATTGATAATAATGTTCACAGTATTCCAATAACATTAAAGTAATGCTTTAACGTATTTCTTTTGGAAAATATATATTCTATAGTCTATCTTATCAATTTCTGAAAAATGTTCTCAAGTTTTATTTGCTCACCATCCGATGATGTCATTTTGTTTTATCACAACCTGCTGTCCTTGGGGAAGGTCAAGACTTTGAACGATCATCTGACTTGCTGTAAAAGAATCATTTACTGCATCATTTTAAAATGATCACAACTGATTAAATTTCATGGGGGAAAGGAGTTCTCTATATATTATGTCAAAAACATTGCTTTTAAATTAAATATAAAGTTTTCAGGACAGAAAATGTTAAGAACATTATTGTAAACCAATTACTATTCACGTCCTCTTCTATTCCCAATTCGTCAGTTTGAAATCATTCCTCGACGATTAATTTTCGCGACTGGGGAAATATAATATTAAGCAAAAGAAAAGGTAAGCAGCGATATTTATTTACCAGCAATTAAAGTAGGTCGCGAAACTTGCGGATGTTTCTCGCTCGTGAATAAATGTTGGTTTACAGAATGTAAGCACAGTGAAAGCCAAGAGAAAACTTTTCTTACTATTTCTAAAACGAGGCAACCTATTGACAAATTGGTGATAAAAAATATTAAAAGTTTCGTTTAAAGTCATCATTTCGCGAGTTCCATCGTCCGTACAATGACCTCGTCAGCAAATATACTAATTGTCATTTAATTAGTTGAATGTTGACTGACGTTTTCCCTGATTTTTACATAATTGTTAGGTCATTATGTGTACGGATTTTTAAGCTTGCCCGACCATGAAAAGAAGCACACGACGGTGTGACCGATTGACAAGGGATGCTCACTCCTCAATGACACCTGATCCTGTCGCTGATGTTTTAGGTCTGTGTTTGCGCTTGTCCAGATCCATATTGTTTTAATGGGTTTTTGAGCTTGATTACCGTTAGCTTTTATACTTGTTAAATGTTCATGAAATTGAAAGAACTGTTTATGTTGCATATACAATACTCTACAGGGATATTCAAATATAATATTAATTATTAATATATAACTAATATTAAATTCAAATAAAAAGTGACCCTTTTAACGACATTGTTAGCTCCACAAGTAACAGGTGTACTTGAAAAAATGTTCATGTTTTTAAAGAGCACTCTGAAATGAGGAAGAATATTTTGAAACCTTAGTGAAGTCATAAAATGTAACCTTGTGTATAATTTTAACATGTGGTGTATTGCCTCGTGCGTACATATATGTATGTATCTTGGATGGGTCAATAAACTGAGATGAATTTATAAATTGAATAGTGCATTCTATTTTTTACAGATCTGCTTCTTTATCAAAGTGAATTTGGGACTTGTGTAATAAAATAAAAATAGGAAAAATATTTTAGCTTCTTTGTTTGGTAATTTTATTATCATTTTTTTAAATGGAAGTTGTATGTGAGTTTTGAGTTTAACAGCACTTGTGATAATAAGTTTCAATAGTTGGTTTTCCAACGTTTTATAAAGTTGTTTGGTATTACTTATGATTTTAATCAACAAATAAGCATCTTGTTTTCCTTATAATTCTCCTCTAAAAACATACATGGGATCAGGTGCCATGGAAATGTCAGAAAATTCTTTGACTTGTCACACATTTTCGTGGTTGGGTAAACAGAAAATCAACAGACAATTCAAAGTGAATATCATGACCTAACAGTTGGTATGAAATATGTTAATCATCATTTAGAATGCATTTGCAAACAATGTCATTGAGTCAAGCACAGAATCTACAAAATATTGACTATTAACGAGGTTAGGCCTAGGAAAAAAATATGTTTGTTTCCGCTTTCAGGCTGAAAAAATATAGGGTAGGTAGGTAGGCAAATTTCTTTTTTTTGAAAATTTTTTTTTTTACTTCTTTAATCAAAACGTGTATAGAAGTAACATTAATGACAAAAGAAATGGTGTTTTCCAGCATTTCTGTAACTTAAACTTATAATAGAAAGGTGACTCAAGCTTCTTTCTGTCTTGAAAAGCTTGCAAAGTTGGAGACTATAATTCCCTGGGTGAAATCTTGCACTACATGGGACAATAGCATTAAAAAAAATTTTAGGGTCGGCACTATAAATTAGGGTCGGTCGGGAAAGCGGAAACAAACATATTTTTTTTCTAGGCCTTATTGGTATCCTTGTTTCATCAACTTATTTGCTCTTACGATTTATTCACATAAAAACATGCTATCTCATGTAGATTCAACTGGGAAATTTTCCTTTATTAATGTGCATTAAGTGCTTTGTGATTTTTTTTTTTACATTTATATAGAAAATACATGCGGCATATTGTACATATACTATCTTCCTCTTGGATGCCTTTCATTGTAATACTATGGTAACCTTCTTTCAGAGGTTTTTAAAAAAAGTTATAGTTGTTCAAGATCAAGATTTTTTTATCTCACAATCTTGTGTAATGAAAATGGAGACGACAAACATCGAAACAATACAATCTCTCGTTTGATATATACGGGTTTTTCTGATCATGACAAGGAGCGTACGACGCGTGTGTGAGTGGTCGACAGTGGATGCTTACTCTAACATGGCTTCTGATCCCATCTTTGATGTTTTAAAGGTCCACGTTTACTCTGCTTTCAATTTGTATTGTTTCAATGAAATTTTGAGCTTAATTACTGTTTTCCGTCTCCATATTTCATTAAACAAGATTGTGAGATAAAAAAAATCTTGATCTTGAACATTCAAACAACTATAAACTTTTGAAACAATGATTACTATTATTTCACTAAAAAAGTAATTTTGAAACAATACAAATTGAAAGCAGATCAAGCATGGACCTATAAAACATCAAAGGTGGGATCAGGTGCCATGGAGGAGTAAGCGTCCATTGTCAACCGCTCACATCCACCGTATGCTCCTTGTCATGGTCAGGCAAACAGAAAAATCCGTATATCAGATGAGAGAGGGGGAGATTTACTTACGAGAGTCAAACGAGTAACTGTGTTCCTCAATTAATTTATACTTTGAACCCTCCGGACGCCATATTTGTAGGTTAATTGTTCCCTGAGTCTGAATATACACCTTCCAATTGACCAGTACCCCACAACAGCCCGCGGTGAAGGACGGATCTGTCATTAAATAACCAGTACCTAAAGAAGAACATAAAAGTAATGCTGATTTTGACATGGATTATGTTTAACATTAAAAGGTGACACTTTCCAAAGTATGCATATAAGAACAGGGTAGTGAAACCTTAAATTCTGTGTAGTGAGAGTAATGTCTATCAACACAACTTTTAATACTTAAATTTAAACGGAATTGAATTGTGTATTTTTCCAACAGTAAGAAATCACAGCCTCAAAATTACAAAATCAAGGGTGATTATTTTTTTAACCTTGTTTTATTCAGATCAGGTTAAAATTATTGGAGTAGTGTCATTTGCAAGCAAAATATAAAATATTACACCTAAGTTTTCCAAATTGAACAAATAGAAGTATATCTGAAGAAGGATTAGCATTTCGAAAGAATTTGATGCATTCTATTAAACCTTTGAAAAATATTGGTTACTTCTCCACATATCTCTATTTAAATTGGAAAATTAATCGGAAAACCCGGGCCCTGACAATGGTTTTCTGATACAGTAACAAGGATTTTAATTGAAAATAAATGTAGAATTTCAAATTATTCCCTCATAAGTAAGGATTTCTTTAGTGAATAAAAAGCGGGTCGTACTATATATTTTTTCTGGACACACTTACTTGTGTTGTTGTCCAGTGTCTCATTGTTATGGACTGGATCCGCTCCTAAAGTTGTCGTCCCGGTACAGGCAGATGCTGAAAAAAAAAAGAAAAAATACTGTACGTTTTTATTTCAATTATGGTAAAAATTTCCCTTATCTACTATTTTTGATTATTACTTTAGTACGTATAGTAGCTGGCAAGTTGTTGATTATTATAAATTTTGATCCTTAATTTGATTGATTTCTATTCTTTGCATGACAATAAATCTTACCCTCTAATAGGTTAAATTTTAATGCAAAAAGGATAAAAAATACGGAACATTTCGGCAACATTTTCTCCTGTTTTAACTTCTGATGTGATTTTAGTTTTAGGTTTGTTGAACCAGCTCGCACTGAATTTTCCAGTCGAGTCGGATTATTTCATTTACTTGGGCATTCAAATAGACTTTAGATAGCATTTTTACTATTATGCTATATGGGCATAGAAGTGAAATGATGTTGAATATCGGTTATGTCCGTGTTCAGTTGTACGGATTTAAAAATCACACGGACCAAGCGTTGAAAAGATAAATGTGCTTTTGAAGATTTTGTGTTTTTCAAATAGAAATCAATTCTTGGGGTGGTTATTATCAACAGACTTAAGATTAAAGTAGGTGATGTAAAAAAAATAACGATTTGGCGACAGTTGAAGTTAATAAAATTTAGCAAAAAAAACATACACAAAGCTGTAATTTTGATATTTACTGTTGCCAAAAAAGGAATTCTCCATAGATAAATAAAAAGTATATTATTAAAACCTCACAATCAAATACATATGATTTTTAATAGTTGAAAGTTAAATGTATTGGTATTATGGACAATCTATATCAAAATTTTATAACTGTTTTAAAAAAAAATTTTATTAGCTAATTTCATCACGATAAATGTGAATGCTAGATACTTTTACATTTGCCGTGAATTAAACATAACAACATGGCATTCAAAGATTGTAGCTTCAAAACATTTTTTTAAAAATATTTGACTTCTTTTTTGCAATTTGAAAAAATTGGCATATACACGCATATATGGTAGTTAAGTCATGAAATTAAAGTCACTTTCCTTCAACTTCAGAGATCTTTTCTTCAAGTACCGGGGGTATTTCTTTTTTCTTTTTTTAAATAATATTTTTAATAAAAATACGCACATGTTAAGAAGAAAAATTTTAAGAAGAATTTAATTGTGTAATTGTGAAATTCTTGATATATTTTAAAATAACATTCATTTCCAACATTAATTGAGATCCATCTAAGAAAAAACAATGGAGAGAGAGAGAGAGAGAGAATAATATGTAAATTGGTCAGATATAGATATCTTTTAGAAGCACTGATCTAGAAGGGGATATATTTTAAAACATTTCATTTCACTAATCATTTCAACATTTTCCCGGGCCCCATATTTAATATCACCATGTTAGTATACACTGCAGTCAAAATGACAAATAAAATGACAGACAATGTTCAGAAAAAGAAAAATATAATACGGTATCATAATTTAACAGCACTGAAGACAAATTTCGTTTATGAAGTTTAGAATACAAAAATAGACCTTCTAATTACAATTACAAATGGGTACACAATTAGTACCCATTAGAATTCCGACAGATTGCTGGAAGACTTGATCTCCAAAAACTGATAGATACAGTGTAAATTGTCATTCAAAAATTCTTGATCTAGCATTTTCTTTAAATTATCACTTGTGAAACAATCAGACTGTTTTTTTTTTTTAAATAATTTTGCAAATGGCCATGCAATAACAAGGTAAGTTATTTTATGAGTTCCATTTTTATTGGGAAAAAACTGTAATTAAAAAAGGACTTTACTAAATATTGAGGGGAAGGGTTGTATAAATTGTCTAAAAGTTGATCGTTTTGAAACCACTAATTTTGGTAGAATTTTGTGATTTCAAAGAAGATGGGGGATAAGGCGGACGAAGTGCCTACAGTGCGACAGATATGGAGTGAACAATTAAGTCTCAGTTATATCTATGTTATTCATATTTCATCTAATATCAAAGTATACTTAATGTTAAATTTCTATAATTTACAAAAATCTCTCAAAGACTGAAAATATTTGCCAATGAAAAAGCATGCACAGACTAAAAAGAACAAAAACGATCATTTTTTATACTTTAACAATTTTCATTATGAGTCGGACTCGCTTCATTTTTTTTTTTTTTTTTTTTTTTTTTTTGAAAGATAGTCCTAAAAGTTTGCAATAGAATATACATTTTTTGGTTTACAAAAACATGGAGCGATGACCCACTATACATGTACTTTAAAAGTACACTTTTATGACAAAACATTCGCGTCTTTTCGAGAAAAATTTTAGGTCCATTAAGTCAAAGCAGTATGATACGTCAGATTTTTATTGATAGAAGTTCGAATCCCACGAATACCAACTAATATTTTCAAAAAAATTTAAAAAAATTAAAGACATTTTTTCCTCTCAGAAAAGGTTTTTTTTTCATAATTTTATTAATTTCAATAATGAGAAGTTAGGCCTAATTTAAATAATCAATTCACCTGTTGAATATGATTTCTTTTACATCTGAAGCTATAGGCATTCTGTCCGCCTTGTTCCCCCCGTCTTCTTTCTAAAAGTTCTTCGGAGTTTTTTTTTTTAAAAAAGAAGTTTAAGAGTCCAGTAACGTTATATGATATGACTTATTCAAATTCATTTTGATTGTTGGGAATTCTTTTGCTTAGTATGAATTTCAAAATTGACATTTTATAAGATTTTGAAGAATTCCCTCTAATATTCACAGGTGCTCGAGGACGGGAAACCCCTCCCCGCGTTCGATACCCCAAGGTTTTTTTTTTTTTTTTACTTTTTTTAAATAAAGTATTTTTATGACATATTCACAAAGTATTACAACTTAAAAATCCAAAATTTAAGCTTAAATATATAGCCTTTTATATTTCATACTCTCTAGATAGCTGATACTGTAAGTTGTGGTATCTGTTATAGTATCAGAGAGTGTGATTTTTTTTAAAAAGGCAAGCTTTACCTTTGGAGTTTGTTTTTTGGAGGGGGATTTAAATCTTTGTGAATATGTTATAGAAAAATATCTCATTTTAAATAGTCGAAGAATTAACTCCGGGGGGGGGGTCCCGTCCCTAAGCACTTGATGCTCTGTTTTTCAATTTTGTTACCTATGAATTTTCTTTTTTTTTTTTAATTAAAAAAAGAACTTAAAGTAATCCTGTAAATTTATTATTAGGCCTAGTGCAATTAAAAATTTTAGAAAAGAAATATATTTTTTCTTGTGTTAGATAATGAACTCAAGATTTACTTCCCCCTTGGTGAATCCCAGCTTACACGTATTTCGTTTCAGCCAATCAGAAAAAGCCACGCTTGTTATTTCGGGACAACAACGTGTTGACAGAAAACCGGCAGTTGAGTGAGAGATTGAGAGAAAAGGAGAAACGAACGACAATGAACATACTTTGTAAGTGCAATCTCTATTTATATAGTGGATTTTGTTAAAAATGTCTTGAATTTCAGAAAAATTGTCATGTCATTGTTAATTTTCATAACACATCCAAGAAGGGGTGTGAGGAAAAGAAGTCTTAACTGTTCAATTTTCATTTATCTGTTTATAATGGATTGGGGAAGCTCTCTGTCCACCCCTTACTTAAAATATACAAGAACTTAAGATTCAGACAAGATTTCGCAAACAATCAACCTTGGCGTAGCCTAATATGTCGAGGAGTTAAATTGATATGTTCTGATAAAAAGTCCATAGAAAATATGAAACTTCAAAGGTACAGCATACCAGGTATAAATTTATTCCCATGAAAATCAATACTAAGAAAAGTCAAACTTTTCCATTTTCCGACGTTTTTCTGAGCAGTTATGTGTTTGAATGCGGATAGTTAGAATAATTAAACTGTGTCTCGGACAAACCCTCGATCTCCACAAAACTGGGTCTTTTATCATTTTAACTACAGAACATTCTATCTAGACTGCGAAGTGAGATATTTGACCGGTCGATGAGATACTAGACCAGATCAGCTGTATCACATTTGCATTCTTTGGTATTAAGTCATATGTGTGTGTCTAAGATAAAAAATAAAGGGAAATAAACATTTTGTCGACCCCTTGAACCAATTTGAAACTCTTTGCCTTCGTGCTAGCCTCAGACAGATAGTTTGGTTTTTGGCAGACCTGCCAAGTGACCCGCATTCGGTGGGTCACACCCGCAAAATTGACCTCTCACCCCCCACTCATATTGACCCGCGGCGTGTCATTGTTTTCACCCGCAAAATCGATCATCCCAATTTTTTGACCCAATAATAATTAAGCATGTTTGTCTCGTCTCAACAAGAAAGATCTGAAAATTCATCCTAAAATTTCCGATTTGTGTTTTATAAATCAGGATATGAACATCTTGTTTATTCAATGCACACAGATTAGTATCTTTGTTTGCCGAGGTGTTAAAAAAACTGTTAATTAAGCACAGGAAATCACTTCACGCTTGATCGCAGACTGACACAGCTGTACAGGTAATATGCCTGGAGCATTTAGGGGATTATACGTAACCATTTGAAGGGGTATATGCATGGTGAAGCACATAGATATAGAGGTTAATGAAATATCATTATATTAAAAACAGAAATTAATTAATTAAATACAATGATATGATAAACATTGGGATCGTTTTTTAAAAACGAAAGTAAAAAAACGAAACTACAAAGCATAACTGATAACAGCTGATTTAAATTATCAGCTCTCGTATATTGAAATTATTGTTAAGTGTAGTGGTTAAAAGAAAATGATATTAATTAAGATAAAGCAAAAGAGTCTAAAGTGAAGTATATTGAATTTCTCCCCCTCCCCCTCCCAAAATGTAGTATTGTACGTTGTGTTTCTTTGTTAAATGGCTATGACAAGGGAATACCCACTTGTCAGTCACATCATGACTCTAACGATTTTAAGTTTTTGTTTGGGGTGTTAGGTATCCTTCATAATTTATTTTGTAGTATTTGATTCATTTAATTTTTTTTTGTGTGTGTTTTAAAATTAATAATAGGAAATTAGATGGCACATATTTCTTACCACCACCCCCTGCAGCAGCAATTTTTCAATATCAATCTTTCAATGTAATGTCTAATTACAATTTT